>NC_091809.1:55891287-56194318 GCF_041296235.1 Equus asinus
TATCCAATTTTTTCTTCAAGCAAGTGTATATTAATACTTATTTCCTCCCATTCTTACTCATTCTGTGTATTATTGAACCTTTAATCCTTTCCAATTTGATAGAGGAAAAAGTGATGTCTCATTGTTTTAAAGTTAATTTTCAAATAATGGATGTGATTAAGGGGAGCTATGTCCTTAAGTAGAGAGGACCTGGGACGTGACCTGGAAGTCAGAGGTTGGACAAAGCGGGAGACTTCCTTAGACTACATAAGAATGAAAAGCCAGGGCCAGGCTCTGTGCAGATTATGGAGATATTCTTTCTTCAGTACAGGTCAGTAACAAACTGATTCTGAGAGCAACTGCTTGTCTTGTGGACATGCGGTGTGTGTGGGGAGTGTGTGCATGTTTGCTGGCACGCTTCTGTTGCACTGGATTTAATGTTTACTCCCTAGAACACTAGGCAAAGCCCTGATCTGGCGCCTCATGCTGACCAGGAGGGTCAAAGTTCACCCTAGACCCTCTTGCTGAAGCTTTTCTGTGGAGTTAGCCTTAAGTAGCTTAGACTTCCAGAAGAATTAACTACTGAAGATTAACTCCTAGAACAGGAACAGCCCCCAGTTGAGATTGGGTTTTGGGGGTCAGTATGGTTTTTCTTCATGAGATCGAGAGTCACACATTGGAGGCTTGATGAAAGAGTTAATCTCCCAAAGAACAGATGCCAGGAAAAGAGACCAAGCCTTGGGTTCCAGGTTGCAACTAGTAGTGAAGTGGACAATAGAGGATGGGAGTCGGGGTGGAGGAGCTTGGGATGCAGGGAAGAAGCTTCCAGGATGACAGCCCAGAAGTAGTTGCTGGGGAAAGAATCTGCTTGGGGGAGGCTAATCTATGCACCTCAAGATCCCTGTGGCCCTTTTCACTCGGGCGCCCCCACATGTAGGTTGGCCAGAGGAGGGAGAGGGTGTGAGACAACAGTCAGGAGGAGGTGAGTGGGTGATCTTCTGAAGGTCACATTTACTCACTTCAAGGATTTACTCTTACTCCTGCTTTAATACCCTTCAAAAGCTACAGATTTAGCCTTTTTCTGTTTTAAAGTTTTTATGTCTTAGCAGAGAACTCATTCTTTACCTTTCCGTGTGGTTGTCCAGTTACCTTAAATGAAGGGGGAGGACGAGAAAAGGGGAAGAGAATGGAAAGAAGAAGAGATGTGAGGGCAGGTAAAGAGGAAGAGGAGGAGGAGAATCTAATGCCCTAAACGAGTCTCCTACTCAAGTCTAATTGCCTTTAATTATTTTTGGAATCCGGTTCCCTGTCAGTTTAAGTCATGTGGATAAGATTCCTTCTATTCGTTCTCCTCAGTCACCGTTCATCCTGAGCTGTCTCTAATTTTGAAGAGCAAGACTCTTTTTCCCTAGGTGTTAAAAGTGGAATAGCTTCTTTATTGTCTATATGGATAAAACTGTTTCTGAATATCAAAAATCTATTCAGTCAGAGAGAAACTGCTACTTTTCCACGCACCGTCTCCCTCTTAACAGAAGGGGACCAGCTATGAAAACTACCCTGCTTTCCAGAGGTACCCACCACTCATCCCATACTATCCACTGACCTCGGAACCTCGGAAACCCCGAGGTAAACAGCCCCACAATCACCTTTACTCCACAAGGCTCTTCCCGGAGGGAAGAATTCATAGTCTGCTAAATGGAACAGACTAAAACTGGAAAGGAAGTAAACGATATTTTTCTGCTTCTAGGAGCATATTACAGAAATAGAAACTGAAAATTAAAAAAAAGAAAAAGGAATTCTCAGCTGTAATGTGATGCATAGAGCTGAAATTTCCCTTAAGAATTTTGGTTTCAGGAAAACCATTCTTGCAACTTTTCACAACGTCCTGAGTATAGGATATTAAAATCATTAATAAATATCATCTTTAATTCAGGACAGCTGAGTCAACAAAGGTGACTGTCACTGTCGGTTTCCTCCTCCTTGCCATCCTCTGATTGTGAGGAATTTTCAGCCAGGCCCACCTGAACTCCTTTCTAGCTAACCTGCAATTGCCTTGGCCTCTGGGCCAGCTGTTGCTTAACTGGATGGTATAGCATTTAAACTATTTTGCGCGTTCTCCTGCTAAAAATAAAAGCAATCAAAGAAACTTATGACTCCTGCTATTGCTATTAAAAAACACAGCTGCTAAAGGAAGCACATGGATTTCCAGATATACCATTTGCGCAGTTGTATTAAACAATGTATTTCCCTACTGTAGCTGGGACAAAGCAGGCACAAGGAGGCTTGACTGTCAGGGATTCAGAGGTAATAGGTTGAGAAGCAGGGACATGCTCCTCGTATCAGGAGACCGTGTGCAGCTCAAGTTAACCCACATCAGATGAGATGTCACACTTTCAGAAGCACTGGAGAGGCATTTAACTCAGGCCAGATCGCTGCTGTGTGCACTCCCTTCCCCCTGTCCATGTGTCTGTGGTGAGAGCTGCATTTATAAAGCACCACAGTGGGGCTAGCAGGCTGACAGCCAGTGGGAATTGGAAAGAGAAGAGGTGAGATTGTGATATTGGGACCTGGTGGAAATGAGGTTGGCCTCATATTTCTACTGCATTAAGGTAATGTGCTGGGGCGGGGATGTACTCAGGACTTCGATTGCTCACTGTTGCCTGCAAGCAAACAGCATCCTGCAGTTGGTTCTGAGCAAAATGTAGAATGCAACATGCTAAAGGGCTGGATATCCCTAGATGCCATGTTTTAACAGTGGGCTTCTGGAGATGTTATTTCTAGCTTTGCTGCCCAGCCTGGAGAGTGACACATAGTGGGGATTTCAGGCAAGAAAGAACAAGGTGCTATGGTCTTGTGGAGAGAGATAATTGCCCAGGCCCCCAGTTTTGTCACTCCTGTAGCATCTACTGCTCTCTGTAGGGTGGTCCTTTATCACTTACTTTGACTATTACAATAACCACCAAACCTCTATCCTGTCTCAGGTTCCCCCTATTCCATGCTACCTGCAGCATGTACCATACATTGTGCTCAGTGCTGGGGATACCCACAGAAGCATGGTCCCTTCTCTTAAGGCTTCACAGTGTGTGAGGAACAACCAGGCAAGAGATGGATTAACTACAATTCTGTAAGAGTTACCAAAGACATGGACAGAGTGTTGGGAGAGTATTAAGCATCATTTTCTCTAGTGAGAACCTTGAGCTTGTTAACTATGGATTTTAAATCAAGGGAGGGAGTTTCTTTATCTGTAAATAGCCAGTTAGTTATAGAGTCTTCTGGTAGGAGGAGTGGGGTTTATGGTCACCCACAGGCAGAGATAGATAAGAATAGTCATCTCCCATTTATAAATTGGAAGCAAGGCATCCACATCCAAACATCAAAAAAATCATCAATATATGTTTTAAACCCTTCTCAATATATAGACAGTTATACAAGCTTGTATCGGTTTTTTTTAGATTTTTATTTTTCCTTTTTCTCCCAAAGTCCCCCTGGTACATAGTTGTATATTTGTATTTGTGGGTCCTTCTAGTTGTGGCATGTGGGAGGCCACCTCAGCACGGCTTGAGGAGAGGTGCCATGTCCACACCCAGGATTCGAACCAGGGAAACCCTGGGCCACCGAAGCAGAGCCTGCGAACTCAACCACTCGGCCACGGGGCCACCCCCTATATCACTTATTATAAGAAAATACATTTCCAGAACTTAATGAGGAACTCTGACTTAAAATTTATATCAGGGGCCAGCCCTGTGGCCAAGTGGTGAAGTTTGTGTGCTTCTCTTTGGCGGCTTGGGGTTCACCGGTTTGGATCTTGGGTGCGTACCTACGCACCGCTCATCAAGCCATGCTGTGGCAGCATCCCACAACGAAGAACTAAAATGACTTACAACTAGGATATGCAGCTGTGTACTGGGGCTTTGGGGAGAAAAGAAAAAAAAAAAGAGGAAGATTGGCAACAGATGTTAGCTCAGGACGAATCTTCCTCACCAAAAACAAAGCATACCTTAAAAAAACAATTCATATCAAAGCTCTGTACTTATATCAATAGTATGACTCAGGACAACTCTTCCCTTATAGTCATGTTCCCTCAAATCTAACACACATCTACTAAATACATAACAGGTACAAATTCCCATGCCAGCCACCAGGAGCAAAGTGAGGAGAGAGAGAGAGCAGGCTGGCAGGACCTGTGGCTACACAGCTACGGCTTCACTTAAGGAAAGGAAGTAAAACCTTGAAGTGCCTGCAGGAAACCAGAACTTCAGTTCTTGGGGGAGGCTGATTCTTTTTCTAGGCTTTCTATTAGGATTTGATGAATCCTTTAAATATCTTTTTCATTAGACCTCCAGATAACCAGAAGACATGGTGCTAATGTTTCCCCAGCCTCTTATGAACAGAAGCAGCTGGTAAGCAGAGTGAAATTTTTAAAAAAGGAACGAGTGAGCCTAAGGGGATTGAAATTGTTAGCAGTCAGTCCTGAATTCTTCAGGCTTTACCCATATCTTAACTGTCCAGAGCGGGTGGAGAGAGTACCCAGAACGGGCTCTGCTTTGAAGAGCTTGGCTGGGACGTGTGTCACCTGTGGCAGGAACAGATGTGATCCTCTCTGGGCCTGTGGGCCTCCATTGTGACAATATCTGCAAAGAGATCTTGTTTCTGAAGGCAATAAGCTGTGTGAGGCTCCAGGGCAGGTGGAGGGATGCTGGTTGCTGTTAGCCATGTGGGCCGTGGGTGGGGGGTGGCAGAGGGTAGTAGGGGGTGGTAGGGATTATCAGACTGCCCTTGTGTTGCTCTCTCAGTTCCCAGAAGCAGCTCGAATCTCATTTTGTAAATTAAAACCATGACGACTAAACTTGGAACAAGTCCAATTAACCTGTTGGAATGGTTCACAATCTCATTGAGTTAATTATTTTTTCAACCAACTAATTTAAAATTATTAGACTCCATTTCTGTACCTTGTTTTGCCTCCCATATTAGGAAAATTCCCAAGACTTCTGGGACCATCTCTATTTCACGTCAAAGCCCTATTATGATAAATGTATTGTTTCTTGAATGCCGAGCATGTACCAAGGGTCGTGCTAGACACATTGCATCCATTGTCTCGCTTGAGTCTTGTAAAGAATGTATTGCCCTTCTGGGGATAAGGAACCTAAGGCTCAAGGAAGTTAAGCAACATGAGGATTTACCCAGCTAAAAAGTGGCATAGCTGGATCTTAACCCCAGCTTCTGTGACTCCAAAGCCATTCTCTGACTCTTGCTGTTTTTGGTATTGGAGGAGTCGTAATTGTTGAGGTCTTTCCATGGTCCCAATGTGATCTTAGTCAAAGATTGCCTAAAGCTGTGTATTCTAACGCCGAAAAGGATGAGGATAAATTTTATAAAGGATTATGTAACCCTCAAAGGATTCAGAGACCGGGCATTGGTGTGAAGTTTGCATCTCCGGCAGGGGAACTCAGGCAGCGCTGGCTTGCCGCTCCTGGAAGTTTGGCCTCCTGGGAGGAGGGGGCAGAGACCAAGTTCTGCTTGGAGTGTATTCTTTGCCTTGAGTTTGAAGCTCCATGGGGAAACTACTGCCAAAGCTCCAACTCCTGTGTGCTCTGGAAAACATTTCATTCTCCTCAAAGCTATTTTTCAAACATGAGGTGAGTGGTCCTAAAGAGGAAGGTGCAGCAATCATTCTTCCGAAAGAAAGAAAGATTTCAACATCCACTGACAAAATGTGCTCCATTAAGCCACTGAAAGCAATAAAACTATCAATTGATGTCTTTATGAATTGTCTAGGACAGTGCTGCTGGCCTGTTCCTCTTCATCTAAAGGTGCAGACAAGCAGCTCTGCTTCTTTTCCTCAGCTCCTAGTCCTTCCCGGGAGAGCAGATTATCAGACCTGGTGCTTGAAGGAGACAAGAGAAAGAGTCCTCTCTCAAGACCTGTCTAGAAAGCGCAGGGTTAGCCCTCTAGTTTCTGCCTTTTCTGTGACTTGATTTTGAGAACAAGTCACCTTGCTGACAAGGTGGATATGCTTGTCCATTCATATAAGTGACCATAGGGCTTTATTCTGCCGAAGGTCCAGCTTCCTCCAATGACTCATCCCTCACACTTTTATGCTGCTATTTATCTAAATGCTTCCAAACACATTATCTCACTTAATCCTCACATTTCTCTATGGGATAGGTATTAGTATCCTCAGATGATGAAACGAGGCCTCAAGGTCATGGAGAGGCAGAGCTGGAAGGCAAACTCAGAACTATCTGACCCCAAAGCCTGTGCTTCTTAACTATTATACCCCACTGCCTCGTTTTTGTGGAAATGAGGGCTCTGAAATGTGAGGCAGCCTGCTTGACACAGAACTAGTAAGGGGACACAGAATTGATTTTTTTATTACAATCTGCCTTTCGCTCTTAAAAAAGAAAGTGCTATTTTTTATTATTTATTCATTTATTAATTCTTTTTTAAAATAAACATTACTTTTTAGAACAGTTTTGGATATATAGAAAACTTGCAAAGATGAAATAGAGTTCCCATATTACCTCTCACCAAGTTTTCCCCATTAACGTTTTATATTACTATGACACATTTGTTATGATTAATGAACAAATATTGATGCATTATGATTAACTCATGTCTCTATTTTATTCAGATTTCCTTAGTTTTTACCTAATGTCTTTTTTTCTATTCCGGGGTGCCATCCAGGAAACGATATTACCTTCACTTGTCACTTCTCTGTAGGCTCCTCTTGGCTGTGACACTGTCTTGGACTTCCCTTGGTCTTGATGATTGACAGTTTTGAGAAGTACTGGTCAGATATATTGTGGATGTTCTTCTTTTGGGATTTGTCTGATGTTTTTTTCATGACTAGTCTGTTATGGGTTTTTGGGAGGAAGACCAAAGAAGCAAAATGTCATCTTCATCACGTCATATCAAGGATGCATACTAGCAATATAAATTATTGCTGTTGATGTTGACCTTGGTCACCTGGCTGAGGTAGTTTATGTCAGGTTTCTCCACTGTAGAGTTGTTCTTTTTTCTCCCCTCCCATACTGTACTCTTTGGAAGGAAGTCACTGCACAGCCCATGTTTAAGCAATGAGGAATGATGCCCCATTTCCTTGAGGGCAGAATATCTACATAAATAATTTGGATTTTCTCTGCACAAGAGGTTTGCCTTGTCTCCTTATTTATTTATTTATTCAATCGTTGACTTACATCAGTATGGATTTAGGGATACTTATTTATTCTTGATATTAAAGATTATCTAGTCTACTGTAGCAACAAGAAAGTAGATTAGTAGAGCTCCATCCTTTTCTAGTTACTTAGTAGAAGTTTCTAATTATTCTGAAAAGGTAGTGGTATATCTAAAGGGTATAGTTTTCTGTGGGATGTTTTTTGACTCATGGAATGTTGGTGCTGGAAAGTGTCACCAATATCCTTTATTTTGCTGATGAGGAAATGTAGTCACAGTGGTATGACACCACTGGCCCCGTTCATTTCTCATCTGCACCCTCTCTCCCCATTGCCCACACCTGGCCAGATGCCGAGAGTGCCAGTAGCTTCTCTGTGACTCAGAGAATTGTGTCCCTTTGTGATCTGAATTAAGACAAGCAGCTTGCATCTCATGGCCTGCAGCCTCATCCAGGGTGCTCTCATCTTTGCAACATAGTGAGGACCAGTAAGGCATACTCTTTCCTTTTAAGGCAAAGAGGGAAGGACCAGTAATTCTTGACGCTCCTTTAGGAATAAGAAGAATGCGGTATTGTTTTCCCTTAAGTACCTCTTGTGTTGTGTGGGACCCATTTTGGCAAGAGGAGCCAAATATATGTGGGCAGCAAACATTAGTGTGATTTGTGCAGATTTTCAAACTGAAATGATAAAATTTGGGGAATTGCACCAGCCTAGCATTGGAGAAATCGATTAGTAAGCCTTGGCAGTAAGAGTGAAATCATCTACCTACTCATGCTGTCCATATTAATCATCTCTGCCACATGCTGTGCTAAATGGAGGTCTCCTCAGCATGCCCTGACACTGTCAGCACGGGGTGGAGTGGAGCCCCTACCTTTCCTCCCTTCCATGGCTTTGGGAAGGATGAATAGCTCATATGAAGAAACAGAGATCTACTGCCTCTCATTTGGAAAATCCCCAATCTAATGCTTATAAGAATAGTCTTGGCTTTCAAGTATCATCATTTGGGTAAGATCAGCCTTCTGATCTGGAGCCTCCCCAGGGTGTCAGAAATTACCAACCATATTTGTTTTCTTGTCTGGTGCTGCTCTAAGACTGGTATTGTTTTGTATCTTTATTTCAATGACACACAAACTGTGGTCTGGTCCAGTGATGCAGACAGTCCTGCCAAGGTAAAAAGCTGCCAAATAATACTTGGTTTATTGGTGGAAAGCTGACCTTCTAAGAGTGATGTGGGGCTACCTCAGTCAACTTGCATGTGGGAAGTGGAAGGTTCTATCTAACACTACTGTCAGGCAGTGCAGACTAGTGGGGAACCGCTGACATAAATAAGAGAGATTTGAGTTGTAATCCTGCTCTGTCCCTTATTAACCAAGTTACCTTGGGCAGTTATTTAACCTGTGTCAATCTCTGTTTCCTCATCTCAAAAGTAAATTTAGAAATACCTACTTTATGTGATTTCTATGTGGATTAAATGAGGCAAAGCATGTAAAGAGCCTGCAGCATAATAGGGGATCCATAAATGATGGTAGTTATTCTCCTCTTCAAAACATTGGTAGTATATTCTCTAGGATTGCAATTCCAAGGTTCTGACACACATATGGTACATTCCAACTTCTCTCACTTTGGGCTTGGCTTTTGTATGAAGTACCACCCTTCACAAAGGAAAATGTCTCTTCTGACCCACCATCACTATGGCGTCACTCTGAATTATTGTCCGTGGAAGGCTAATTTGTTCAGACACATTCTGTCTCTCTCCCAATTTTATTTATGTTCAGTGATGAACATTTATGGGATCACTTTCCCTGAGTGTGATGTACTCACAGCTCAAATAAAGAAATGGATATTGTTACACAGGGATTGAAACCGGGACCATGACCTCATAACTTTGAGCAGAGCTAAATTGTCTAAATTACCCTAACAGGTATTGTCTCTGAGTCTGAAGGTGGCTCACTCACTTTGGTCATCTTGGGGTGGTTTCTTGTCCTCTGTCTCTTCATAGGCAAAACAAACTAAAACTGCCCTTAGTGATGTGTGGTCTTTGTTGGGCAGAGATTAAAGCTACTTTAAGGTTCTACCTGATATGTAACCACAGACACTCAAGCCTGGAGGAATCCTCACTAGTCCTTTAGTCCTAACTACCCCTACAGTAACCTGGGAACCACTTGTGGACTGCTTGGGGTATGTTCTCACTTTTCTATTGGGTTGGACAAAAAGAATATAAGCATCACTTGCTATAAAAATGTTTTTTACTTTCACCTAACACAACATATCTTAGCAACCTCTCCATATTCCAGGCTAGGCCCTCACGTTGTCACCCTATTTATACCTTTTTTTTGATCTCTAAGCTTCTCTAGAGAACACTGTCTGTTCCCTCCTTTTCCCATCTGCACTCTGCCTCTTGTCTCTACCATAGTTCTGAAGTTGCTCCTCGGAGGGCCACATTTTTATTAATCCCACAGTGGTCTAACAAATTACCTTTCTGCAATTCTATCTTCCTTCCTTGTGTATCTGACATTGTGCGTCACCCTTCTCTTTCTGCAACTGCTTCCTTGACTTCTGTTATTTAATACTGCTCAAATTCTCCTGCTATTTGTCAGATCATGCATCTGTCGAATAGGCTGATTTTTCCTTCTTCGCCCACCTTAGAAATGTAGGCATTCCCAAAAGGCCCATTCTTAACTGTATTCTTTCATCTTTCTGCCTATTCATTTTATCATTCATTTCTTCCATTATCGTGGCTTCAAATATCACTTTCTTACAAGTGGCTCCCAAATCTTTATCCAGATCTTAACTCTCTCCCAATCTCCCGGTCACCTGTAGATCTGTTGCTACCTCAAAAGCAATATATCTAAATCTCAATTTACCATTCACCTCAAGGGTTTTCAAACTGTGGTTCCCAGATCGCTAAGGTTCATGAAAAAGCTTTAGGTGATGATTAGGGGTAGGGTTAGTGGTCGTGAGAATGGGGGCTATGGTCCTCGAATTCAATGAACAGGAGCACCTTTGCTTTTCTGTTTTATATGTGGGACTTCCAAGTAAGACTTCATTTTTCTCAGGATTACAAAAATGTTGGGAAACCACTGAGTTACCCAAACTTGTTCTGAACTAGTTCCTTCTACTCTTGACCTTTTGATTCCAGTTATTGTTACTAGGAATCACAAACTCAAATGCCTACAGGGGCCAAGTAGGATATGTAAATGAGTAAAATACTCTGAGTTTAAGACGAAAGAGAGTAGTAGTAATTGTAATGTGCTGAAGATAACATACCACTTCTAAAGGCCTTCAAATAAAAAAGTTAACTCGGTGTATGAGCCATAAATCCACATCTGTAAGCTTCATCTTCCCAAGAGCTATAAATTTGCAATCTTTGGGTAGAAATGGTATCCTAATTACCTAGAACGGACACCCTGGAGAGATTTCCCTCCCTCCTTTTTCTTCCTTGTCATTAGTTTTCTTCCTTGTCATTTCATTAGTGACCAGATGTAAGGTTTCTTCCTTCTCAATGGTTCTCATCATTTTTTTCTGTTCTTATTGATGTTGGTTTAGACTCCTTATCAGCTTGTTCATGGACTTTTTCACTGCTCCTCCTTCTCGGCTCTTCTGCACACTCTGCTCAAAATGTGTCCACATTATCTATAGTGAGGAGCCAATTACCTCAGCTTGGTTTTCAAGGCCATTCACCTTTCTGCCTTATCTTTGCATTTCCTCAGAACCTAATTATAGTCATCTTCTGATGTTTACTACCTTCTGTCTTATGTTATAGTTGTTTATATATGTCTCATTTATCTTACTAGATTGTGAACTTCTACTGTTTCATTTAATGTAGGTATGCATTTTTTAGTACTTACCATGTCTAACAGGTACTGTTTTAGGTGCTTTGGATGTAGTCTTTATCCTTAAAGAGGTCAGAGGTGAACCATGAAGATAGTTGTGCAAACAAATAATTAAACCATTAAATAATGAAGGTTAATACTAAAGATATGAGTTAAGATACAAAATGCTATGCCAATAGAGAAAGGGAAGTAATTAATTCTAAATAGGTAATAGGATGGGTGAAGATTAAAGGAAGGTGACACTTGTACTGGACCTAGAAGGGGGTCCCCTTGGTGAAGGAGTTTGACAGGATGTAGGAAAGAGCAGGAAAAATAATTGTAAGCATCCCAGATGGTTGAAACAGAATCTTGGAAATATGTTACACAAGGAAATGTGGAAGGGATTGGAGCAGTTTGTCTGGAGAACAGACAAACGGGCTAAATTGATTAAAGCATTATTAGACTAAATATATTGGTTTTAACTATACTGCTTAACTATCTCTGTAATCATGGAATTGAATACAAGTGGATGAATAAACTGTCTGTGATCAATAGACTGGTTTCTAACTGGGAGCTTTGTAGAATATTTTCAATTACTTTGCTTTTAAAAACTCTCTTCAGGGAATTGGGAAACGGGCACTGTTATCCGCTGCTGGTGAGAGCATAAATCAGCACAACCTTTCTGCAGGGCAATTTGGCTTTACATATAAATAGCTTCAGCACAATCTTTTGACCTAGTAATTCTATGTACAGTAACTTCTCCTTAGGCAATTATAGACTGTCAAAATTTATCTATGAAGATGCTCATCATAGAAGTGCTAATAATAGGAAAAATTGGAAAGAATTTAAATGTCCATCAATATGTAATTGGTTAAATAAGTTACGGTACATCTGTACAATGAAATATTATTCAGCCATTAAAAATAACATTATAAAAGAACACAACGACATGGGCAACACATTCACAACCTATTGTTAACTTTGAAAAGCCAGTTTCCTGAGTATGGTAATTCTACTTTTATCCTATATATGCACTGATTTCTGAGTTGTGATTGCAAAAGATTTTAATTTTTTCCTTCTACTTATTGTAGTAAATATTTTTCTAGAGTAAACATGTAATACTTTTGTGATAATTAGAAAAGGTTCAAAAAACCCCCAAACCTGTCTGCATTGCTGAGCCCCTTGGAGTTAAAGCCACTACATCTATAATGTGGAGTCCACGGAGGTGCAAAACCTGGAAACCAGGCCAAGCTGGAAGAACAGAGAGGTCCTGAAGGTGAGTTCAGTCTCTGGTCGGGAGGACATCCCCTGTCTTTGGCAAAAGGGCTGTCTTCCTTCTCTGCACTGCATTGGCCATGAATTCACATAAGGAATTTTCCTTTCTTTCTTTTAACTTTTCCTCCTAAATGACTTACCCCATTTGCATTTCCTAAAGCCTTTCTGTGCTTTTCTCCTTTCACCTTCTCCCTTTCACTCAAGTCCTGATGGTCTCACTGCCTCCAACGAGCTAGTGCTAGGCGGTACTGTGGATGCACAGACAATTAAAGTGGGTGCTCTCATGGAGTAAAGATGCAGAATAATTCATGTACTTCCTTGGGTGAGGACTTGGACTTCTGCTGCTTTTACTTCTGAAGTGGGCCTGCTGGCTTCCACACTTTCCTACCTGCTCTGTCATGGAAGTGAGAAGGGAGAAGTAGTTCATGCAGGAACAAGTATGTGGTATAAGGAGCTGAGCTACCTAAATCTGAGCTGGACCTCCATCTGCCTCTATGTATGACAAGGTGACACAAACATAGAAACAGACCTGCCTGGGTAGGCTAAGATAGCTTCATTCTATTTCTGGTGGTTGGGACTTGGACAAAATGATGTCCCTGCCCTGAGTTTATGTGATTTCACGATGATTATGTTCTTTTCTCCCTTACTAGACACAGATCTCACCCTGAATACAAAGCACTCTACTTTAGCTTTAACACTGTACTTAGGGAGAAGCATATTCTTTGTATTTGTCCTTCCCAAAGCGAGAAACTCTCTCTTGTTGGATCACATCTATTGCATTTTATTTTTCATTTATTCTAAATATGAACCACATAATGGACAGTGGTACCATGCTGGGGGAAGCAGCAGCAGAAGACCCCAGAGCTTATATAGCAACTGTTCCTACATTTAGCCAACAAAAACTTATGTAGGAACTTTTGGGCCATGGGCACACAAAGAAGATGAGTCATAATTTGTATCTTTAAGCAGAGGAAATAGACTTTTCCAGATGACTTGAGATCATTATAGCCAGCCTTAAGTGCAAGGGCAGAGGAATGCATATGGGTTGGAGGATTGTGAGTAGGGACTCCTCAGGTGCTGGAGCTGGGAGTAAAGGAAGGATGTGGGGATGAGACGATGCCTGAACTGAGTCTTAAAGGATTAATGAAGGTAGGCAAAGACAGAGGAATAAGGAAGAAGACATTCCAGACAAAAAGACAACAAGAACAAAGGCATGAGGCATGAAAGTGCATGGTATGTTCAGGTAATTGGAATGTGAAGTGATGCTGGCTTAGATAAGGAGATAAAGATGCAGGATTGGGCACACCCAGGTCTTGGAGGACCTTGTGTGCTTTATTAGTGAGTTTGGACTTATCCTGTAGGCAGTGGGGAGCCCTCAAGGAATTTTAAGCCTGAAAGCTACATAATCATATCTGAGCTTGAGAAAGGTCATTTGGCTGAAATCATGTTGAACAGAGTAAAACTGGATGAAGGGGCCAGTTAGGAAGTACTAGTTGTTATAATCCAGGGAGGGATGGTAAATAAAAACTTTAACAAAGGCAAAGATGGTTGGTACTTTGATGAAATACTTAGGAGATAAAATTAACAGGATTTGGGGATTGATTGCATGTGTGTGTGAGAGAGCACAAGATTGGGGATCAAAGAAAGGTCCTGAATTTCAGGTGGCCAGAGCTGTGAATAATGAAAGCCACATGCTTCTTCAGGTTCCATTTTACCGAGAGCAATTGTTTCGTGGTCAAAGTCCTGGGTGTCAGTTGATTTGGCTCAGCATTAGGATAAATTGTTGAAGGCATTTGTTTTTTTTAATTTAATTTAATTTAATTTCTTTATTTATTTTCGGATGTACATCATATTTCGAATTCTGTGTAGATTACATCATGTTCACCACCCGAAAACTAATTATAGTCCATCCCCTCACATGTGAGCCTACTCGCCCCTTTTGCCCTCCCCACTCCTTCCCCTATGATAACCACCAATCCAATCTCCATTGCTATGTGTGTGTTTGTCATTTTTATCTTCTACTTATGAGTGAGATCATATGGTATTTGACTTTCTCCCTCTGACTTATTTCACTCAGCATAATACCCTCAAGGTCCATCCATGTTGTCACAAATGGCCGGATTTCATCATTTCTTATGGCTGAGTAGTAGTTCATCGTGTTTAAATACCACATCTTCTTTATCCATTCGTCCCTTGATGGTCACCTAGGTCACTTGCATGTCTTGGCTATTGTGTATAATGCTGCAGTGAACATAGGGGTGCAAGTATCTTTATGCCTTTGTGTTTTCAAGTTCTTTGGATAAATACCCAGCAGTGGGATAGCTGGATCATATGGTAGATCTATCCTTAATTATCTGAGGATACTCCATACTGCTTTCCATAGAAGTTGCACCAGTTTGCACTCCCACCAGCAGTGAACAATTTTCTTATTAAAAGAATAGAGGCAAAGATTTTTCATCTAAATTTCCTCTCTCTCTTTTTTTTTAATGAGGGTTGGGGAAAAATTAAAAAGAAGGAAAAGAATTCCTATTTTTTTGTGAAAAGAGATACATTTAAAAATATTTTTAGAATTGACTTATAGCCTCCTTGGTATCAAGGTATTAGGGATTAATGGCCCAAATCAGTTCTAACTTTGAATGTGAAGAATTAAATGTTGGCAAGCAAAATATCTGTTACCAAAGGAGTAATTTGAATGGCTAAATAGGTAAAACCCAAGGTAGCTAGTTAGACGAAGTGTTGGTGGGGAAGGTTCTCTGTTGGAGTATTGCCAAGAACGATGATTAAGGATTTAGAAAAATTAATTTTGCATCCAGAGAAAGGTGAAAGACACCCAATGATTCATTCAGTGGCTATTAAGGACATTTTGGCATACTGGCTGTAAAACAAAATGCTGTCTTTGTGTGAATTATGTTTCCCTAATAATTCCCTAGTGGACGACACTGCTACGTCCGGGGATCAACTTTCCTTCTCCGTGTTCTTTCAATGGGGGGAGGAGGGGCTGATGTGGGGAAGATTATGGATAAATAAGAAAAGACTGAGGGACCCCTTGAAGGGGGACACCCCTTTTCTCCATAACAGTGCTTTGCATCATACTGTACTTGTATTCCTAAAATTTGTTCATCTTTCTCCTTTTTTCTTTGTCTTCTCTCATCTCTTCTCTCATCAAACATCTTTTCCTTCCTTTTCCTAAATCAAAATACTGACTAATAAACTCAACATGTCAAACAGTACAAAAATCAATTTATTTTACAATTATGCAAAGGAAGGGGCACAATCTGCAATTTTTGGCTCAAGAACCTAACGTTCTTAACTATGCATCCTTTCAGCAAGATAAATTTTTTCTTTTAAATTCAGGGAATGCTGACAATAGTCTTTCACGTCTAAACCCAAATGTCTGCGTGGTTATGCTTGATATATATTAACTTTACAAAGACACTGAAAAGTACCCTAGGGAGTGAACTCACACTTTTAGCTTCTCCTCTAACTCTAAAAAACATTTATCTACTAAAAGTTCTCATGATTTCAGAGTAATTTCCCTAAGCAAATGCAATTAGAAAATGATATTAATATGTCAACAGGACAATAGGTCTTGGAGTTCAAAAAAACTGCAGCAGCATGATGGTGTCAGTGTTCAGTTCAAAAACGTGTTTCCTACGGCTCTAAATGCCAATTAGTATGATGTAGGAATTGGTGACACAAATGAGAGGTGTAAATGTCAACATCATTAATTATCTCTCATTGTTAATTAGACAGTAAATGCATCACTGGAAAAACTTAGAATGTCCTAAATCTGTTAAATGATTGTTAAATAAACTTTCATGTCCCCATTTTGACTCAGCAATGGAACTCTCCTTGAAAAGATACAATAGTACATATGAGTAGAAATTTTATTATGTTCTCTTTGTATCCAGTTGGTCATTTCTTGGGTTGATTAATATCCGTTTCCCTTACCTAAAAGCATCCTAATTTACTTTCCGGAAATAACTGCATCTTCATTGGGTATAATTTGATTGAAATGTTAAACAGGTGCATTGACTTTCCTAGCCAAAGAGCAGGCATTTGACAAATGTTAGACAAGTTTTACATTGCTTCCTCCCTGAATTGTTTTTTAAATTAAGACTTTATTATTTTAGAGCAGTTTTAGGTTCACAGCAAAACTGAAGGGAAGGTACAGAGAATTCTCATATACGCACTGCCCCTACACATACATAGCCTCCCCCATTATCAACATCCCCCACCAGAATGGTACAATTTGTTATGATGAACCTACACTGATACATCATAATTACTCAGTATGTAGTTTACATTACAGTTCACTCTTGGTGTTGTACAGTCCATGGGTTTGTATCCATCATTATAGTATCATACAGAGTAGTTTCACTGCTCTAAAAATCCTCTGTGCTCCACCTATTCATTCCTCCCCCTGCTTCAGTCCCTAACAACCACTGATCTCCATGGTTTTGCCTTTTCCAGAATGTCATACAGTTGAAATCAAACAGTTTGTAGCCTTTTAAGATTAGCTTCTTTCACTTAGTGCTGTGTATGCATTTAAGTTTCCTTCATGTCTTCTCATGGTTTGATAGCTCATTTCTTTTTGGTGCTGAATAATATTCCACTGTCTGAATGTACCACAGTTTATTTATCTGTTCACCTCCTGAAGGACTTCTTGCTTTCATGTTTTGGCAATTATGAATAAAGCTGTTATAAGTATCATGTGCAGGTTTTTGTGGACAGGTTTTGTTTTCAACTCCTTTGGGTAAATACCAAGGAGTGTGATTGCTGGATCATTAGATATCAGTATGTTTAGTTGTGTAAGAAACTGCCAGACTGTCTTCCAAAGTGGCCACACCGTTTTGCATTCCCATAGGCAACAAATGAGAGTTCCTATTGCTCCACATCCTTGACAGCATTTGGTGTTGTCAGTATTCCAGATTTTGGCCATTCTAATAGGTGTGTGGTATCTCATTGTTGTTTTAATTTGCATTTCCCTGATGACATATGATGTGGAGCATTTTTTCATATGCTTATTTGCCATCTGTATGTCTTCTTTGGTGAGGTGTCTATTAAGGTCTCTGGCCAATTTTTTAATCAGATTTTCTGGGTTCTTATTGTTGAGATTTAAGAATTCTTTAAATATTTTGGAAAACTGTCATTTACCAGATGTGTTTTTAGCACATATTTTCTCCCAGTTAGTGGCTTGTTTTCTCATTCTCTTGGCATTATCTTTTGCAGACCAGAGGTTTTTAATTTTAATGAACTCCAACTTATCAATTATTTCTTTCATGGATCATGCCTTTGGTGTTGTATCTAAAAAGTCATTGCCATACTCAAGGTCATTTAGGTTTTCTGCTGTGTTATCTTCTAGGGGTTTTATAGTTTTCTGCTTTACATTTAGGTCTGTGATTCATTTTGAGTTAGTTTTTGTGAAGGATGTAAAGTCTGTGTGTAGATTCATATTTTTGCATGTGGATGTCCAATTGTCCCTGCACCATTTGTTGAAAAGACTATCTTTTCTCCGTTGTGTTGCTTTTGCTTCTTTGTCAAAGATTGGTTGACTCTATTTATGTGGGTCTACTTCTGGGCTCTCTATTCTATACTGTTGATGTATTTGTCTGTTCTTTCACCAATACCACACTATCTTGATTATGTAGCTTTCTAGTATGTTTTAAAGTTAGGTAGTGTCAATCCTCCAACTTTTTTCTTTTCCTTTAATATTGTCTTGACTCTTCTGGGTATTTTGCCTCTCCATATATACTTTAGAATCAGTTTGTCCACAAAATAACTTTCTGGGATTTTTACTGAGATTGCATTGACTCTATACATAAAGTTGGGAAGAACTGGCTTCTTAACAACATTAAGTCTTCCTATCCATTAACATGGAATATCTCTCCATTTATTAAGTTCTTCTTTGACGTCATTCACAAGTTTTGTAGTTTTCCTCATATAGATCCTTGTATATATTTTGTTACAATTATTCCCAAGTACTTCATATTTTTTGGTGCTAATGTAAATAATATTGTTTGTTTTTTTCTGTGGAAGATTAGCCCTGAGCTAACATCTGTTGCCAATCTTCCTCTTTATTTGCTTGAGGAAGATTAGCCCTGAGCTAACAACTGTGCCAACCTTTCTTCACTTTATATGTGGTTCACCACCACAGCATGGCTGATGAGTGGTGTATGTCTGTGCCCGGCATCCAAATGTGTGAACCTGGGCCACTGAAGCAGAGTGCACCAAACTTAACCACTATGCCATGGGGCCAGCCTCAGTGATATTGAGTTTTTAATTTCAAATTTCACTTGTTTGTTGCTGATATGTAAGAAAGCAATTGACTTTTGTATATTAACCTCCTTTCCTGTAACCTTGCTATAATTGCTTATTAGTTCCAGGAGTTTTTTTGTCGATTCTTTCTGGTTTTCTACATAGACTATTATGTCATCTGCAAACAAAGACAGTTTTATTTCTTCCTACCAATATATACGGCTTTTATTTCCTTGTCTTGTCTTATTGAATTAGCTAGGACTTCCAGTATGATATTGAAAAGGAGTGGTGAGATGGAGCATTCTTGCCTTGTTCCTGATCTAAGAGGGGAAACTCCAAGTTTCTCACCACTAACTATGATGATAGCTATAAGTTTTTTGTAGACATCTTTTATCAAGTTGAAGAAGTTCCTCTATTCCTAACTTACTTACAGTTTTGATCATGAATGGATATTAGATTTTGTTTAATGTGTTTTATGCTTCTATTGATACCATCATGTGATTTTTTTATAGCCTATTGATGTGACGGATTACATTAATTGATTTTTGAATGTTGAACCACCCTGGGATAAATCCCACTTGGTCATGGTGTTTGCTTATCCTTTCGATAAATTTTCTCTTCTTTTGCTCTAGCTGTAGTTGGTTTCTGTTTCTTGCAGTCTAAGAACCTGAACCAACACAGACAGCATATGACAATAATTACTTTAAACTTTCATAGTTAAACTTGCTTGAATTAGGCCCCATTTGGAGCTTATAAAACTAGTGAAATAGTAGTGTCCATCGTATTTTCATATATCGGTTTCATCCTTAGTAATCCTTGATTATATAACTGAAGCTTGTTTCCGTCATTTGAGTTATGCTATTTCTGCCAAGTATATTGAGAAAATTCCTCTGATGGTAGGTCAGCAAGGTGAACTTATAGAGACTGATAATTGTGTGTGTGTATGTGACTTTGAAGATAAGAATTCTTCTGCTAGTTTCCACTTGCAAACCTTTGATTAACAATAACGGTAATGTTGAAGGTGATGGCAGTTTTATAAGAAGCATGATATGTTCCAATGCAACTGGGAAAACAGCTAGTATGGCTTTTGAAATAGTTCATCACAGTGTATGGATGGCTGAAAACCCAACAATATACAACAGCAAGTCTTTCTATGTCCACATGTTCTATATGTTGGTCTGCAATTGCAGCCATTATAAAAAGATTTCTTTTTTTTTTTTTTTTTGGTGAGGAAGATTAGCCCTGAGCTACATCTGAGCCAATCTTCCTCCACTTTGTATGTGGGATGCCTCCACAGCATGGCTGATGATTGGAGTAGGTCTGTGCCCAGGATCCAAACCCATGAACCCAGGCTGCTGAAGTGGAGCGTGCAGAACTTTAACCACTTGGCCACAAGACTGGCTCCATAAAAAGATTCTTGATGCTTGCCTTTCTGTCTCTGGACATAACACTTTTGCACAAGAAGAACCAGTTCCTCCTGGAACTGCCTGAAGCTAGGCCTTTGAGCCAAACTTTTCATTTTTTTTTCTGCTTTTTCTCCCCAAATCCCCCCAGTATATAGCTGCATATTTTAGTGGTGGGTCCTTCTAGTTTTGGCATGTGGGACACCCCCTCAGCATGGCCTGATGAGTGGTGCCATGTCTGTGCCCAGGATCCTAACCGGTAAAACCCTGGGCCATGGAAGTGGAGCATGCGAACTTAACCACTCGGCCACGGGGCTGGCCCCTGAGCCAACATTTTCTATAGAGATCTTCAGATATGCTGCATTATGTAAAATGGAAGATCAAGTCCAAACGTCACCAAGTTGTCCTTGAACTGTTCATGGTCAGCAGCTTCTAAGATATCCAACTGTAATTTGTTTTCATCCCCTTACCAATCCATTCTCAATATATGACATGGCTCTTACTCTATGGCATGGCTGAAAAGTAAAGACAGTGTCACACTTACATACTGATAAAATAACAGCACTAGCAAAAATGTCTTCAAAGATTAATTTTTCTTTCACCAGAATAGAACTTCAGGTGGAGCAAAATGTCAGCCAAAGTGCAATAAGGGGTATTGGCCTATTTCTTTGGGAACACAACTAATATGGGAAAGGGAGGGGAAAATTGAAGGAGTGAAATCCTTGAGAAGATAAGAAGGGATTGGGCCCGTAGCATAAGTGGAGGGTTAGCTTTGATGGTAGCACAGACCCCTCATGCACAGTGACAGGAAGAAAAGCAGAGAAAAGAAAAGCTACTCAAATAATGACTCAGAGAAAGTAACATTGAGTTTAAGAAGAATTGAGTCTTTTCAAGTTTGGATAATATAGGAAGTGACATGAAAGTGGTTACCTAGATGGATTGTGTCAGGTGGAAGTGAAAAAGAGAGAAGCGAAAGATAGTGAAAAGGAAGTTGGGGTCAATGTATGAGATATCTTGATGGGAATAGGAGGTAACGATCAGAGAATGTGAAGCTTAGAATCTAGGTTTCAGACATGATACAGTTATTAGGGGTGACAAGGTCAAGAATATGACTGTGAAATTGGGTAGCTGAGGAAAATTGTGTAACCAGTGAAGTCTTGATGAGCATGTAAATTCACGTATAGTAAATCTGAAATAGTAATAAAAAGCAAGTTTTCCTCTATATTTTATTTCTATGTTGATTCTCCAACTATATTACCAGGTGCAGTGCATCAGCGCTGTACACCAAAATGCTAAACCCTTGCTCAGAGCAACCTTCCAGATGCAGGATTCTGTAGAACTGAACTTGCTTCCACCTTTAGAAACAAACATCTATTCCGATAAGTGTCAGTTCATTCCTTTCCAAATGTGTACTTTGAGCTATGTAAAGTAGAAAGGCATGGTTTATTAACACATCTGTCACCTCACATATTTACCTTTTTTGTGTGTGTGAGAATATTTAAGTTCTACTCTTAGCAAATTTCAGTTATGCCATACTACAGCTAGATAAGAACTTGTGGGTAACCAAATCCATTGAGTCCCTGCATTGTCATTGCTGAGAACACTGTTATATGTTTCACAACTATGATCAGGAAGATTTTGTCTACTATATAGATTAAAAAAAAGAAAGAAAGGCATGGCTTAAATCACTCTTCAATATCAAATTAAGGGCATATAGTTTTAACGTACAAGGTTAGCATTCAATCTGAGCACCATCTAGGACCCTATAATATACCTTCTAGACAGACTTCTCTAGCAACACAACCCCATAGATGGCAGAGTGAATAGGGCAGGACATGCAAAAAAAGACTAAAAACAGTTCCTTGTCTTTGTGATATGTACGTATGTATATGTGAATATTTAATTCTTATATAAAATAAGTAAGTTTTGAGTCCCAGTATATGACTGAGCATAAATTGTGTTGTTGTTTGAAACAAATCATATTCTCTTTCCTAAAGAGGAGGTGAGTTAGTGGGAAGAGAGACATGCAAACCAGTTATTATAATATAATAATTGCTGTAAATTCAAGTTATTATCAAGGGTAGTGGAAACACGGGGGAAGGAGAGTCTGTGTCCCAGGGAGAGTCAGGGAAGCCTTCCCATAGCAATCTGCTCTGTGACTGACTCCTGAAGGATTTAGCCCTTAAGATGTCAGTTTAGTTTGAAGGGTAATCATATATTTAAATAGTGAAGTTAATATACCTGAAATAGAGATACAGATCTTCCTTAACTTACAGTGGTGTTATGTCCCAATCAACCCATTGTAAATTGAAAATGTCTCAGTCGAAAATACATTTAATAACCTACACTACCGAACATCATGGCTCAGCCTAGCCTACCTTAAATGTGCTCAGAACACTGACATCAGCTGACGGTTGGGCAAAATTATCTAACACAAAACCTATTTTATAATAAAGTGTTGAATAGCTCCTGTAATTTACCGAATACTGTACTGGAAGTGAAAAATAGAATGGTTGTCTGGGGACAGAATGGTGGTTGTAAGATTATCAGTTGTTTACCCTTGTGATCTCGTGACCGACTAGCAATTGTGACTTGCAGCCACTGCCCAGCATCAGAAGAGAGTATTGAACTACATATCTCTAGCCCAGGAAAAGATTGAAATTCAAAATACAAAATGCAGTTTCTCCGGAATGTGTATTGCTTTTGCATCATCATAAAGCCGAAAAATCCTAAGTCAAACTATCCTGAGTCGAGGACCATCTGTATATACATAAGGTGCTGTAGAAGCTCACATGAAAAGACAATTTATTTTGCTGACTGAGGATCAGAGAAATGCATAGGTGTGAAGTGCCACTGAAGAGGGGCTTAGAAGGATGAGCAAATGGAAGCAGAAAATCTGGTAGTGTGGCCATTTATCCATGGAATACAAGTCAGCGGTGAAGTCAGACATAGATGATTTACACTCACCCAGGGGTTTATTTTCCAGCCCATCATCCTCAGTAATTGTAAATTATTACTCCTCCCCATAGTTGGGTCTTTAGATTAAGCTTTGGCATCTTCGCATTCTGGGGAATTCTCTTAGGCTCCCCTTTCAAGACTTCAAGTATTTAACAGAAGCTATTATTGAGAATGACATGGTTTTTTACCATTAAAACCAAACACACTGGGAGTCGCCCCATGGCTTAGTGGTTAAATTCGCACGCTCCGCTTCAGTGGCCTGGGGTTCACTGGATTGGATCCTGGACGCGGACCTAGCACCACTCATCAAGCAATGCTGAGGTGGCGTCCCACATAGAGGAGCTGGAAGAACCTACAACTGGGATATACAACTATGTACTGGGTGGCTTTCGGGAGGGAAAAAAAAAGAGGAAGATTGCCAACAGCTGTTCGCTCAGAGCCAATCTTCCTCTCTCTCTCACACACACACACATACACACACACAGACAATTTCCTCACACATAAGAAGCCCTTCTGATATTCATTGGACATAACACTTTTGCAGTACCATCTAAAATCTCAGTATTCATCCTTTATGGGAAGATTAATTCAAAGATGAAAAAACGGGTGGACACATGAATGAAAAGAAGCAAGTGAGGGAATGCAGAAATCTCTGCATTCATGCATTAAAATGTGATGAGTACGGAGCACTGTGACAGATCTTGTGAACACTCTTTAATACAAAAACATAAGTCATACGACTTGCCAAAACTGGGGAAGGAAAAATACATTTTCTCTTTCTTGTGCTTGAAAAAATCCTCATCTACAGATGATGTGCTCATATAAATTGTTAAGGGCACTGTGTATGGCATTGCGTTGTTCACAGGATAAGAAAACTATGCTTTTAAAGTTTTAATGAGCCACCGACAGTAGGTATTTGTTATGTAAAGGACCCTCTCTTGCGTAACTTATGAGGATTACTTGGAAGGCGTGAAATTATGTTTCCAATGAGCGGAGACTTATTTCTAACCATTTTATCTTCAGGAATGGCCACAAACATGGATTATGGCAGCTTTATTTATTTTTTAACTGGACCTTTTTTTAAAGAAAATTAGTTAGGATTTGAGCTCCTGAGATACGAGGAACTAATAGGACTCCTCTTGAGACGGAGGGCTCATGCTCACTGCTTGAAACCAGGCATTGGAGTGAGACTCTTTGCAGCCATCAACATGTGAGAAGAGGTTCAAACAAACTGCTCTGAGCTGATGCCCAGGGTTATGGCTGCTGCAATATGAGGTCCCGGGGAATAGGAGGATACGGACACAGGTTCTCTGTAAGAATCTGAACAAAGGGATTTGCTGGCTGTATGGCTTGGTCTATGATAATCTCGATATTATCATGGAGCAGTTACCTTGAAAAACCCACTTAAGCCCCAGTTCTGGCTCAGTGACCCAGAAACCCAGGAAAGAGAACCAGAAAACGAGTTCTGTGGATGGGAGGGAGAAAGAGAGGGAAGAAAGAAAGAATACGTGTTAAGCAAAGAAACAACAACACTTCTCACTCAAAATGAGCCTGGAAGTGAAGATCCCCAAACTCAAAAAGATAATCAAATTCAGAAGAAGTTGAAATTAATCCAAATGAAATTAATATTATAACAAAGCCTAATAAAAAATTTAGAATAAGTATTTTGAAGATGTTCAAAGGCCTAAATGAAAGTGTGACTTTATTAAAAAGAACCAGAAAGCTTCAAACAGACAAGATACAAAATAAGAACAACATATAAGTGTAATTGATGCAATAAATTCTAACCAGGACATAGAGTGAATTTGCCCGTAATATAGTTTCCCAATACAAGGAAGGACACAGTAAAAAAAAAGGGATGAGAGGTGTGGAAGATAGATTGAGAGGCTCTGTTTTAGTTACATATTACTGTATAACAAATTACCCCAAAACTTAGTGGCTTAACACAACATTTATATCTTGTAGTTTCTGTAGGTCAGGATTCTAGTTTGGTGGTTCTGGCTCAGGGTCTCCCGTGAGGTTGCGGTCCAGATGTTGCAGTTCAGATGTTGGTGGAGGATGCAGTCATCTGAAGGATTGACTGGAACTGGACAATGCACTTCCAGGCCCACTCAGCCAGCTGTTAGCACGAAGCTTCAGTTCCTCACCAGCTACTGGTTGGAGACCTCGGTGCTTTACCATATGGGCTTCTCATGATGTGGCAGCTGTCTTCCCTCAGAGCAAGTTGTGTGAGGGAGAGATGCCAAGACAGAAGCTGCAATTTACTTTATAACTTAATCTCAGAAGTGACATACTGTCACTCTGGCATATTCTATTGGTCACACAGACCAACCTTAGAATAAGGCGGGAGGAGACTATATTAGAGTATGGACACCAGCAGGTGGGGATCTCTGGGGGCTATTTGGAGGCTGGCTACCACAGTCTGGCCTCTAATGTTTCATGTCCCTCCCTCCCACATGCAAAATATACTCACCCCCAGCCAAGGCCTCCAAGAGTCTCATCCCATTACAGAAACAATGTAAAGTTCAGAAGGTTATCATCTCACCCATTTTATTACATTGATCTTGCAATTCTCCTAGTTTAAGCCACTATCATTTCTTGTCTGGTTTATTGCCATATCTTCTAAACAATTAATCTACTTCTGCCATTGCATCTGTGAAGTCTCTCCAGAATGATCTTTTTAAAATGTAAGTCAGATCACATCTCAAAATTCTCCACTGGTTTCCCATTTTACTCTTTAAAAAAGTCACAATTCTTATTATAACCTACTATGCCCTGCAATATCTGGCTCTAATTACCTCTGTGGCCCCCTCTCTTCTTACTCTCCCTCTTGTTCTCTCTACCACAGTCCTGCTGGCCTCCTTGTTGTTCTGTAGCACACTATGAACACTCATGTGCTTGAATGTAGAGTTCAAGGGGGAAGAAAAGTCAGGCTCCAGTAGAAACTAGACTGCACGAACTAGGGTCCCTCATCAACGCCAATGCCATGTCTTCAGAGAGATTGTCCTTGACCATCCTATATAAATTAATCCATGCCCTAATCACTCTCTATCTCATTAGCTTGTTTTGCTTTTTGCTTCATAGCATTTACTATTATGTGGTTTTATCGCATATGCTTATGTGTTTTGTTATCTCGCTGCACTTCTAGAAAGTAAGCTCCCTGGAGGCAGAGACTTGTTTTTCCTTTCCTTTTCCTTTCCCTTCCCTTTCTCTCCCTCTCCCTCTCTCTTTCTGTTTCTCTCTGTGTAGTTATATTATGAGCATCTCGAACAATACCTGATGCATAATAGGCACTCAGTATTTGCTGAATGAGTAGATGCATATTATATCATTGAATTCCACAATTATTTAACCTATCCGCCATTGATATATATTTAGTCTTTTACAGAGAACATCCTTCTACATATATCTTGGCACACATGTGCAAACCTGTTGTTAGAGATAATTCTTAAGGAATATATGTGTTGGAATTGTGAAAGATACTACCAGTTTTGTTCAATGAGGTCACAGCAATTACATCCCCTTGCTACTGTATGAAAATGCTCAACTCCCCATACCCTAATGTACATAGAATGATTGCAATTGATAGGTGAAAAAAATAGTATTTTAATTTTACTTCTTTACTTCCAGATGAGGTTGGACACCTTCTTGTCCGCTTATTCATAAGTCATTTTGGTTTATCTTCCTGTAAACTGCCCATTTTTCTATTAGCTTGTTGGGGCTTTTTAAACATTCATTCAGCAAGTATTTTTGAGGGTCTGTTATGTTCTAGGCAGTTTTTGGGCTGCTGCAAATATAGGAGAGAACAAAATAGACAAAAATTTCTGCCCTCACAAAGTTTACATTCTAGTATGGGCAAACAGATATATAAGTAAAATACATACTATGCCAGGTGAAGGAAAGTAAAGGAGGGAAGGCGGGGAGGAAGAGCTGGGAGCAGGGTACAATTTGTGACTTTTAAATAAGAATAATCACACCTCACTAAGAAGGTGTTTGAACACAGGCAGGCCTAAAGAAGGTGAGAGCACGATCCACAGAGGCATCGAGGGGGACGGCGCAGGGGCAGGGGCAGCAAGTGCAGAGGTGGCACATGCCTGGCACATTCAAGGGACAGCAGTTAGAGCCGTGTGGCTGCAGCAGGGTAGGAGAAGTAGGAGATGATGTCGGAGAAGTAGTATGGAAGCCACACTGTGTAGGGACTCGAAACATTTCTTTCTCATTCTGAAAAAAGAAATGAAAGCCATGTGAAATGGGCAGACTTTGGAGGCACTAGGGCAAAAAAGTGAGTTGACATAGCTTTAACTGGATTACATTAGCTGCTGTTTGAGAATAGTTTGAAAGGAAGCGAGGGCAGAGAGAGAGAGAGAGAGATCAGTTAGGAGGCTGTTGCAATAACCCAGGTAAGATGTGATGGTGACAGGACCAGGGCAGCAGTGTGAAGGTGATGGGAAATACTCAGATGCTAAGTATATGTTGGCAGTAGAGCAAACAAGGTTTGTTGATATACTGGAGGTGAAACTTTAAAGAGTTATTTCTATGATAATAATATTAAATCTTTGTCATGTGTTACGTATATATATATATATATATATATATATATATATATATATATATATATTTTCCTCTTTTTTGGCCATTAATGCACTTTTAATTTTTACGTGGTTGATTTGATCCATTTCCTCCTTTGTTATTTCTGGGTTATGTGTGTTCCCTACAAAGACTACCTTCTGTATCTCAAATCACCCAAAATATTCTTCCTTTTTTTCCATCTGGAATTTATTATAGTGTTGTGTGTGAAGTAGGGATTTATTTTTATCCTTCCTTTAATGATCATCCCAACTATCCCTGAACAATCATATTTTACCCAATTAAATGTGATTGCCTAATTAAAATTTTATTTTTTGTTGAGATTCCATTAAATCTATAGATAAATTTAGAGATATTTACATCCTTACCTCTATCCGAGTCATATTTCTTTATCCATGTGAGTCTTAGCTAATGTCCCTCACAAAATCTACCCTCACGTGTTTAGGTATTCCATCTTTTCCATTGCTACAGTAAGAGGGATTATCATATCAACAGATTTTTGGCAGTTTTATTGAAGTACAAATGTAACATAAAATTTGTTCATCTCAAGTATATGGTTTGATGATTTTTAGTAAATTTATAATTTTGCAATAATTACCCTACAAATTTCCCTCATGACCATTTGCAGTCCATTCCTGTCCCCACCTCCAGGCCCAGGGAATGATTAACATGCTGTCTATAATTTTGCCTTTTCTAAAAATTTCGTATAAATGGAATAGTACAATATGTAATCTTTTTTCTTGATTATGTGAGGAATTTGTTACTATTTTTTAAGAAACAGCTTTAGTGTTTATTATACGGTACATACAGTATGAATCATTTTCAATCCATTAGTCTTTTATCTTTATTAATTGATTTCTTGTCTTTTCCTTGGCTTTATTCTGTTGTTACACTCCTAATTTATTGAGGTGAAATAGTGAATTTCTTTACTATTATTCTTTCTTGCTTAGTAATTAAGTATTTAGCCCTAAATACTTTTTTTTAACATTTGAAAAGAGTGTGGTCTTTATTATTTCTACTTTTTTGATTTAATGACACTTTCTGGTCGCTTTTTGTAAACATTCTATGGTCACTTGATTATAAATTGTATATTCTGTTTAGTGTATATTTATATGTAAATATGTTAATGCTACCTTATTAAGTATATAATTTACACTCTCTATAATGGTGCATAAGAATAATTTAAAGTGCTTGCTAAATAAATGAAGATTTCTGGAAAACATTTCCAGAATATCTGACGCTATAGGCTGGAGTACGGTCATGGAATATACTTTATTTTATAAGAATCCTAGCAAAGTTTGCTGCACGTGATCCTTGGACCACACTTTGAGAAACTCTTCTCTATATTGCCATTTTTTATTATGTACTTAATTTTTTATGAGCTGAGAGAGATGAATTAAAAGTACCTTAATATTATTCTGCTTTCTGTTGTTTTTTTCTGTTGGCATTTTGAATGATGATACTATGCTATTTGATGCAGCCACATTAATAAAAAATTTACACTTTATTATTACCAATTGTCATTTGTTTCCTCATTTTTTCTTTTTAAATTCTATCTGATATTAATATCTAACTTCCAGTTTTCTTATGTGTGTGTTGTCCTGGTCTGATTCTGCCCATTTTTTTTAAACTTCTGATCTTTCTAAATAATTTCACTGCAAATGCATTTCTTACGGACAGAAAATATTAGTTGGTTTCTTTTTTTTTTGACCCAGTCTGACAGTGTTTTCCGTTTAATAGTTCAGTTTTTCTCCTTTTCATTATGACATATGTGTGATCTTGGGCTGTCGCATTTCGGAAAGATGAGTCTTTGCGTTGGTTTTAGATTTAGAAATTGTCAGAAGCACTTCCATGTGATTCAAGCTTGTCATAAGCAGCTACAGCAGGGGTCACTAATTATGAAACCTATCTCAACCACCAGAAGTTACTGAGTTTCTATAGTGTGTGTCAAACAGGGCTTCATCCAAGTTGAAAAGGAAGAGAGGAAAGCAAAGAAAATTTGCAATGAATTCTCTTGCGTTCGAAATGATCAACTATAGATACAATTCTGAGCTATTAAAATATCATACACAAGCTAAGTTTAGAAAATCATCTAAAACATTTTTCACAAACCTTGAGAGCCATATGCCCAGAATGCTACTTTCTTTCTCAGCTTCGTAGAGGTATGTGATATATAATAAACTGCATCTATTTAAAGTGTACAATTTGATACATTTTGACATATGAAATATTCCTGAAGTTATAACCACAATTAAGTTAATATATCCATTATCCTTAAAAATTTCCTCATGCCCCTTTGTAAGTTCTGCCTTCTGTGCCCATCCCCTACCCCCACCCCCAGCATCTGCAGTCAACCACTCATCTGTTTCCTGGCGCTATAAATTACTCCAGATTTTCTAGAATTTTAAATAAATGAACTCATGCAATAGACACTCATGTCTCTTTTCTGTCACTCAGTACATAATCATTGTGTAATTCATTTGTAATTCCATGTATCAATACTTCATTTTTCTTGCTGAGTAGTGTTCTTTTCTATGGATATTCCACAATTTGTTTATATATTTACCTGTTGATGGGCTGTTTCCAGCCTTTGGCTATTACAGATCGAACTGCTATGAACATTTGCCCACAAGTCTTTTATGGGCCCTTGTTTATACTTCTCTTAGATAAAACACCTAGGAGTAGAATGGCTGAGTCATGTTAGGTGTATGATTACTTTAAGAAACTGTAAAACTGTTTTCCAAAGAGGTTGTACCGTTTTGCATTCCAACAAGCAATGTATGAGAGTTCCAGTTGCTCTACATGGTGCCAACATTTGGTATGATCAGGTTTGTAAATTTTAGCCATTCTAGTAAGCGTATCTCACTGTGATTTTAATTTGCATTTCCCTAATGACTAATGGCCTTGAACCTTTTCTCATGTGCTTATTTGCTCTTCATGTATTGTCTTTGGTGAAGCATCTTGTTAAGTCTTTTGCCCATATTTTTTATTAGGTCTTTTGTCTTCTCACTGAGCTGTAAGAGTTCTTTATATATTTCAGATACAGGTCTTTTTTCTGATACATGTTGTACAAATATTTTCTCCCAGTCTATGGCTTCTTTTTTCATTTTCTTGGCAGTGTCCTTTGAAACATAAAACTTTTAATTTTGATGAAATCCAATTTGTTGATCTTTTCTTTTATAATTTTTACTTTTGTGTCATATTTAAAAAACCTTTGTCAAAGTGAATGTAACTCAAATTTTCTCCCATGTTTTCTTCTAGAAGATTTATAGTTTTAGCTCTTATATTTAAATCTCTGGTCCATTTTGAGTTAAATTTTGTGTGAGGGTTTGAGGGCAGAGTTCATAGTGATTACAGTTCTTGCGTAATTAGTAGAGCTGTTGTTTATTTATTTATTTTGCCATTAAAATACCTTGCCAGGGCCAGCCTCAGTGGCCTAGTGCTTAAGTTCAGCATGTTCTGTTTCAGAGGCCCCAGTTCAGTTCCCAGGCACGTACCTACACCACTGGTTGGTGGCCATGCTGTGGCATACAAAATAAAGGAAGATTTACAACAGATCTTAGCTCAGGGTGAATCTTCCTCAGCAAAAACAAACAAACAAGAGAAAAAAACAAACCTTGCTAACTTTGTGAAAAATCAATTGACTATGTATGTGTGGGTCCATTTCCAGACTCTTCTGTTCCATTGATCAATTTATCTTTACATCAATACCACACCAATTTGATTAGTGTAGCTTTATGACAATCTTGAAATCAAGCAGGGTAAATTCTTCATGTTTGTTCCTCCTTTTCAAAAGTTGTTTTGGCTATTACAGTTCCTTTCCATTTTCATATAAAATATAGAATCAGCTTTCAAGTTCTACACAAATCCTTTTGGGACCATCATTCAACATTGTATGGAACTTATAGATCTATTTCATAACAATATTGACTCTTCTGATTCCTGGTCATGTCATAACACTCCATTTATTTGAGTCTTCTTTAATTCCTCTTACCAATGTTTTTTAGTTTTTGATGTATAAATCTTGCACGTGTTCGTAAGATTTATCCATAAGTATTTTGTATTTTCGCCGCTTTTGTAAGTGGCCTTGTTTATTTGTTGTCAATTTCTAGTTGTTTGTTGCTAGTATATAGACATACATTGGATGTTTGTATATTGATCTTGCATCCTGAAACTTTGCTAAATTCACTTATTAATTCTAGCAGCTTCTTTTTTAGATTCTATTGAATTTCCTATATAAATTTTACAGGGTCATCTGCAGATAAATATACCTTAACTACTCCTTTCTAATCTGGATGCCTTTTATTTCTTTTGTTTGTTTGTTTGTTTTATTGCACAGCCTGAAACTCCAGTTCGATATTGAATGAGAGTGGTGAGACTGGCCATCCTTGTCTTTCACAGTCTTCTTGCTAGTACGTTGCTAAGAAGTCTGATGCCAATTAGAGTGTTTTTTTCTTAAAAAATATTGCATTTTAGTGTTGAAGTCCAATAACTTTCTTTACTCAGAAATATCTTGCTATGTGCTTTTCTATATAACACGCCCCTTCTATGTTAGACACAGTACATCCTTTCAGTCAGCAGATTCAATTTTTCGTTTATTTTGGAAAAGTTTTCTGCCATTATGTCTTTGAATATTTTATTTTCTGTTCCATTTGTTTTATTCTTGTCTTCAGGAACACCCATTAGACATTTTCTGGGTTTTGTATGTATTCTGTATTTATTATATTTTTTTAAATTCTGTTTAAGTCTAATCTTTTTAATTTTGTTCTATTCCACTTTGCAATGCTGTTCACCAGGTGCTGGATCTAACTCTCCTGTTTGTGGCTTTCAATGTAATTTTATCTTGATAATGATTTTTCTCTTCAGTTTCTTATTTGAGTTCATGCATCTCACCTTGAATCTGCTTTGGTTGTCTCATCATCTCTTGTTTGAAATCTCTTGTTTCAGAGAGATGATATTTTGTTTAATTCACTGGGTGATTGTTCAAAGCTTTTCTTTTTTTTGATATCATACTTTTAACTTTTGGTTATTTTTATTTATTTACTTTTATTTTCTTATACTACATATGCACTGTGTCTTTTACTGTGTTTCAGACATCACTGATCTCTAAACAGGGACCATTTTTTCTGTGGCTGGTATTTAAGGGAAAACCTTGTAAGGGAAAGGGAAAGGGAAGGGGAATAAGCTGGAGCAGTAAGCAACTTTCATTATTGACTGTATTCACCATGAGGTCTCTCAGTTACATCTCTGCTCTGGGTGACCTGGGGATCTGCCTGGTTAGTAGCGAAACTGTGCATCTCACTGGCCCTCAATATGACAGTCTGATATTGACTTCTCCATACGTTGCAGAGCTCATTGCCACTCACTCTTCCTCTTCTACCCTGCCTCACTGACGGCCTACTTCCTTGAAAGATGGCAGGTCTGAATGAATCCTCGTTATGCCTTGTTTCTTCCATCCCTTGGCTCAGTGACTTTCCTTTTGCCCAGGTTCCTAGATCTTGCTAGTTCAGGCAGTGGATCATTGGTTTCTTACATCAGTTTTGCCACCCACTTTAGGTAGACTAAGGGCACTGCCACAGTTTTACGGTGACATGTTTCTGTTCTCAAGATCTTCCCTGGATTTGGTCCAAATTATACCATATTTGAACACTATCCTTCATAGACTGTGACCTGGAGTTGTCGCTGTTTCCTAGTTTAATCAGAGATGGAGCAGTTTTTTCCTTTTTTTTAGGAGTTTTTCTTTTGCTTCTCATTCTTTTCACTAGTTTTGATTTTAGAAAGGGCATTGTAAAAGGACAAAAAACACTAAACAAAATCTTTATTGTTCTACCTTAGTTAACTTTAAGATGTTAAAACCATCTTTCTCTCCTCCTGCCTGGGTCAGTGTTTGGCTGAAGAGAGACAGGAGATCAAAGAGATGGGGAAATGACTTTGCTGTAAAGAACTTTGCAGGAATCTCTGTTTTACAGAGCAGCCCAAATCCACCTGGCAGGGACTTTCTCGACAAGGATCTCATTTGCGCCCTGCAGAGATCACCAAACACTCTGCCTCATCAAATAGATTTATCAAACAGCTTGTCGCTAAGCCAGTCAAGATAAAAAGGACCACAAATTTTCAGAATAGATAAATTCACAAAGTTACAATTGACTTACTAGTTTCCAGGAACCTTCCTTATTGCAGATATATACCAGTGTCCACTGTCCATTTAGCCTGCATCACTTCTGGCTCTCATTCTTCAAGCCCTGATCCCTTGTTATGGATCCAGTGCGTGCTTGCCCTCCAGTAGCCTGCCTGAGCACCAGCAATTTTTTATATACAGTGTGAAGAAACTGAGGTTCAGAGAGGTTAAGTGACATATTCACAGACATTAATTCAGACATTTCAGAGCCAGGACTTAAATCTATCTTCTTAGATCCCAGGTGCTTTTATTTTATTTAAAAAATATTATCTCCAGTAACTGTCCTAGGAGGATTATATTATTTCTGCGGGAACTGAATCAGAGACTATCAGTCACTTGCCTCAGGTCATATAGATGATAACGGTAAAGCTGAGCGAGGATCCCATCTGACCTAAATCCAGAGCACTTTCCAGTTCAGAAGGCTGCACCCTGCCTATGCTGATTACCCAGTGCATTCTCCTCTCTCAACCCAGCAGCTCCAATCACACTTCCTTGGCTATAGTACTATATTTTTAAGTGTTGTATATGCTATATGCATTCCTCTGATAATTTCTTGAAATAGTCAAAATGGAACAGTTCAGTTTTTCTTTATTATGTCCTCAGGCTCTGAAACATTGTGCTCACTTCTTGTGAATATTTAAAACTTTTCATCCTTTGTGCTCGTACCAGGCAGTTTCAGACTTTGAATGAAGCCAGTGGGGAAAAGCCGTGCTTATTTATAAACCCTTTATTGATACGGCTCTAAAATGTCACCAAGGAATGGAGATTTGGAAAGTTCCCACTATAACCAGGATACGTTAATTATCCAGCTATGAGATACTGAGTTAGAGGCTCCAGAAGTTAACAGTCTTGTGTTGTAAAAATTGCAGTGCTGAGTTTAATTTTCTGATCTTGTTTCAATTTTCACCCTACCTTGATAAAGATTGGGCTACTTTGTACCTGGGATGGCAGAATTTCCATGAATTACCTGAAGTACTATGCTGTCTCTGGTAGGTAGGAAAATTACTTTCTTGAGCTATTTTAAAGATATCTTTAAAGCTATCCACCTGCATTTGGAGACATTAATAAGGGATCTTGACATTTCATGAAAGTCAGCTGATTTGAGGTCAGTACATGGTCAGGGCGTGCTCAAACTGCTGGGTTACTGGGGAAAGTGGGGCTGAGGACTTTAAGCAAACATCTTAAACCAAACTCTAACATATTTAGTTAAATAAAACTTGAGTCATTCCTATCAAAAACATCTTTGTTTGTTTCTGATTTTACAATAAATTTGAATCAAATGAATTTCAACTTTAAAGGATATGCTGTATTTTTTTTCACTTACAATTATCTGATTGCAATGTCATTTGAAAAGAATATTATGTTTTTGCTTTTAAATATGGATAGTAACTGGTGAGTTTAAAATCCGTAACCCCTGAATGATAGATGCAATTTGGCTAAATGTATTCTTTCTATTCTTGCGAAGACCGGTTTCTAAGAGGGACTCCACTAATGCCAAAGCCAAAACACTAACACCCATATCAGGCTTCGTGTTTTGTTTTGTCAAAGCATCATTACCTCACTTAAGGAGATGTATTTTTGGCCTTTCTATCATTCTAGATTGATCATGCAACCTTTCTAGTAATTTCTAATCTGGTAATATCTGAACATTTGTAGCTCTCTCTCTAAAACTGATTCCATGTAAGTGATAATCAATCACCTGTGAATGACATTGGACTGCCACAATGCCTGATTTTACAAAACTGACTGTGCCAGACTTTTTCATTGTGGATTTTATACTGAATAAGCCATGGAATTGCGATAGTTTGCCCTGTTACAGTCTCCTTTTGAAAAATAACCCCAGACAGTTCCTTCTTCAGAAATTATTAGGCTTTGGGGAAAAGATCCTTTTATCTTGGCCATAACACATTTATTGGAGGATATGTGCTCTAATCAAAGTAAACATCTATAAGAGTGATTCCTAGCTTGAGATCTGCACCTGGATTTCAGGAAAATTTGTGCAAATTTCTCTGAAAGGGTCTATAGTTTTACTGAATTTTCTAAGGCAGCATTTCTTAAAATGTGGCTAATGTCTCACTCAGAACCCCTGTAAGGCTATAGAGTACTCAGCAGGCTCTTGGCAATTTTAGAAGAAAAGGTGATGGAATAATTTCACACAAGTATGCTGTATATTTGAAATGTAAGATTGATTATATTTTCAGAGAAATATACTATTCTCTATTTTACTCAATGTGTTCTTAAAGACTGTGAATGATTTAAGATGGCATTCATCAGTCTTCTCTAAGTCAATGATCAGGGTGAAGCTTGAAATGGTTAGCCTATTTTTACATCATTTATATGCTGTTGTGCCTACTGAGTTTACCTTTTTGCTGTTACTATATGAATTACATCACAAATAGTTCACAAAAGATCGATCTATATCTCAAAATGACAGTAATTTAAGCACTACAACTCCAAAGAATGTGCATAATGAACAAGGTTCCACTGCCAATATGGAATGTGGGGGTTTATGAGCTTGAATAACAGAATATGAAGTGTATTAACTTTCTTAAGGATAAAAAAAGCAATAAAGACTACAATAAAGGATTATCTGAAAGTATCTGACCTTAAACCTGACTTATAAAACTTTGAAAAATATGGCATGAACCCTTAGAGGTTTTAGTGTCATTTTCAAGCAAAGCACAGTGACCACTCCAGAAAAAATAATTTTTCCAAAATAAGCATAACGTATTGCTTCCAGTACAAAATTGATGCATTTTGATTTTAAAGGCAGAGAAAAAACAAAAGCAAAACAATAGATCATAAAAAATTTATACTCCATATACCAAAAAAGATATATGTTATGGTATGGCCAAGAAATTTAAAAAAACCAGCAGTAAACTTAAGAAAAATGATTTTCCCAACATAACGGACTAAAGCCATATTTCATTCGATGGTATCATCAAAGAACTGCTTCATTTTTGAAAAGTAAACTGGAAAAAAATCCTCTTCAGATGATTCTTGGAAGTTGAAGCGTGGTTTTGTTTTTATTCACCTGCTCTGGAACCTAATGGGGGTAGAAAAAAGTCATCCCTAAGAAATCAACCCCCATCCTAGCCCATGGAAGGCACAGGTATGAGTTTAAATTTAATTACACATAGTGCAAGTATATCAAGTTGAGAAATAATTAACATAAAACTACTCAGAGAAGGCTTCTTCATTTGGACAAGATGAAGTAACTGGGACAAGATATACCTTTCTACCTGAAACTTCTATAAACACAGATGAAATATGTGAATCAAAGGCTCTCAAGCAACTGGGTTAGGTAATTAAGGTTGTTGATCCTCAGATATGGGAAAGAAATGAGGTGACCCTATGATTGCCCCAGCTTATTGCCTGGAAAAAGTTTCCAGGACAAGGCTCTGTGGGAGAGCCTCCTCCCTGAGTTGAGAAGATAGGTCTGGAAGTTTGGAGACGAAGGCAGAGTAAGGCAGAGGGAGTTTGCAGTTCACAGTAATAGAGAGAAGAGGGCTACACAGAGAGAAACTCTAGAAATCAGCAGGCGCTCCTTCAAATATGTAATAGTCAATACATACATCTGAGGAAACTACCTGAAGTGTGAGAAAAGAATGCCCCAAATGAATAGAGGGAACAGTGCCTAGAGCTCACATATGACTGGGAATAGTGTTTATTTCCAACAACCAGAGTGAAAAATCTAGTAACTAATGGGGTATCAGTAGTGGGAAAAATTAACTCTAGATTTAAATCTTATTCTGTTCCCATGTAACAAAGTTCAAAAGTTAGACTCAAAAAGATAAAACAGTTTCCAAATAGCTTAACAATGTCCCAGAACATAGTTCAAAAATATTTAAAGGAATACAAAAATATCCAGCACTGAATAAGGCATGAAACACAATGTCTGGCATCCAAGTATTACTAAGCGTACAAAGAGACAGGAAAATGCAACTCATAATGAGAAGAAAAATTCAGTCAATGAAAAAGGACTCAGAAATGACACAGATAATAAACTCAGTAGAAAGAACATTAAAAGATCAATTATGACTGTATTCCATGTGTTCAAAAAGCTGGAGGAAATTGGGGCTGGCCCCGTGGCCGAGTGGTTAAGTTCGCGCGCTCCGCTGCAGGCGGCCCAGTGTTTCGTCGGTTCGAATCCTGGGCGTGGACATGGCACTGCTCGTCAGACCACGCTGAGGCAGCGTCCCACATGCCACAACTAGAGGAACCCACAACGAAGAATACACAACTATGTACCGGGGGGCTTTGGGGAGAAAAAGGAAAAAAATAAAATCTTTTTTAAAAAAAAAAAAGCTGGAGGAAAGACAGAGCAAATCAAACTTCAAGAGATGAAAATTGCAATTTCTGGGATCAAAAAATACTCTGGTTAGGATTAACAGATTAGACAATAGAGCACAAAATATTAGTGAACTTGAAGACATAATGAAACAGAGAGAGAAAAAATATTTAAATGTGAAAAGCATCAGTGAACTATGAGACCAATTCAAGGAGCTAAATATACCAATAATTAAAGTTCCCTAAAGGAGAAGATAGAGAAGGGAGACTGAAACAATATTTGAAGAAAAACAGCTGAAAAATATCCAAATTACAAACATGCAGATTCTAAAGTTAATGAGCCCCAAGTACAAGAAACACGAAGAAAACTATACCAAGTCAGATCATAATCAAACTGGTTAAAATCAGCGATAAAAGGAAAATCTCAAAATCACTCAGAAAATATACATATTATATTTAGGAGAACAAAAATGTGAATGACATCAGATTTCTCACTGGAAACAATTGCATTAAAAAATAGAGGTGCAGCATCTTGAAGTATTGAAAGAAAACAAAAATCTGTCAGCCTAGAATTGTATATTCATCAAAAATATTCTTCAAAAACGAAGGTTGAATAATGACTTTTTTCTCGTATATACTCAAATTGCAATAATTCTTCACACAGAGAACTGCAATGCAAGACGCGTTAAGAGAAGTCCTTCAAACAGAGGTAAATTATATCAGACAGAAACCTGGATCTACACAAAGAATGGAAAAACAACAGAAACAGTAACCGCATGAATAAATATACAGACTTTTCTCTCTTACTATAAACAATTTTTCTTTAGAAGATAATTGACTCTTTAAATAAAGAGTAATAATGCATTGGGATTTATAACACATGCAAGTAAAATCTATGGAAGCAAAAGCAGAAAGACTGGAAGAGGAGAATGGGAACTTCTGTAAAGAACTTCTGTAAAGTTCTTATACTATAAAAGAAATGATAAAATATCACATAAAAGTAAACTGTGATAAATTAAAAACATATGTGATAAGGAAGATCCAAGATGGCGGTGTGAGTAGTCTTCTTTGTCTCTCCCCCTTCGAATCTACAACTAATTGGACGTTCATCATTTAACAAGGGATATCCATATAGCATCTCAGGATGCCTGAGAGACCCATGCTGCTATACATCGGAAGGTGGATGGACTTCCCTCCGGGAGGAGGTAGAGATAGGTGAAAACTCTCCGACCCCGACCGAACAGCCTCGTACCTGCAAGCGGCTTTCTTCCAACGGACACCCCCAGAACATCGACACATACCTAGGGCAGGAGGGAGCTCACACCAGAGGAGCGACGGTGGAAACAGGTGACCAGATCCCTACCTAAGCCCCCCCCGCAATTACACCTAAACCCAGAGGGAAGCTCCAGAGTTACACACTTGAGTCCGCGGGGAGAGCCTCTGCCCGCCATTGGCGGGGAGGCCCCGCCTAGCTTTCACAGTGCCCAGAGGGTCCCGGAGAGAATCCCAGATAGCACGGCAGCCTGCCAGCTGCCGCTGCCTGCTGCACTGACTGCCAGGCGGGGCTCGGGACTGCCGGAGACCTCCTCAGAGAGGACTGGGGCTGGGTGGAGCTCCAGCGGCTGGGTCCACGGCCTGGGGGGAAAGCTCCGGAGTTGTGCCCAGGCAGCAGACAAAAGTCTCTGTCTGCCATTAGTGGAGAGGCTCCGCCCAGCATCCACAACACCGGGAGGGTCCCGGAGAGGAGAATACCAGGCAGGGCAGCAGCCGGCCAGCTGCCACTGAAATCAAGGTCTCTGGCTATCCCCCAGACAGAGCAAAGGGCTCCCCAAGATCCCGGGGGAGAGGACTGGGGCTGGGTGGAGTTCCAGCAACGCAGCTCTGTAGCCTAGGGGGAAACCCTACAGTCTCACAGCAGCCTCAGTGAAAGCCTCTGCACAGCACTAGTAGAGAGCACCCATCCAGCAGCCACAAGGCTGGAAGACCCCGGGAAAAAAGTAGCATAGCTAGGTGAGCTAACCACAGATTGCAGAAGATGCCCATAGCTCTGCTGTGACCCATAGTGGACAAGTGAGATTTTGTGGGTGCCAACAGTGACAGAGCTGCAAATATAAGTGATCCTACCCCTGGCTGCTGGAAAAGCCCATAACACCGCTGCAGACCCTAGGGAGGGAGCATGTCTAGGTGGTCTGCAACAGTAGGCACCAGCAGCCTGAAGCCCCCTCATGATGGCCCCCACAGCTGAAGAGGGAACCCACAGGACCACTGTGACTACAAGGAGGGGCCCAGGCCCAGTTAGCAACAGCTGATAGGATTCCTGGTTGGTGCAGTATAAACAGCTGTTCTCCCACCACACCAGTAGAAACAAGTGGAAGGAGTAACTAAACTCTATCTCTATGCGGAGGCACACATCTACAACATCAAGCAATATGAAAAAATATATTAAATCTCCAGAACAGAAGGAAAATAACAAATACACAGAAAACAATCCCAAAGACAATGAAATATATAGCCTAAATGACGATGACTTCAAAACAGCCATCATTAAAAAACTCAATGAGTTAAAAGAGAATTCAGATAGACAACTCAACGAGTTCAGGAGGCATGTCACAAAAGAGTTTGATACTATAAAGAAGTACCAAGCAGAAATACTGGAGATGAAGAACACAATAGAGGAGATTAAGAAAAATCTAGACACACTGAAGAGTAGGGCCGATAATATGGAGGAAAGAATTAGCAATTTGGAAGATAGGAATATAGAAATGCTGCAGGCAGAGGAGGAGAGAAAACTAAGACTCAAAAGAAATGAAGAAACTCTCTGAGAATTATCAGACACAATTAGGAGATGCAACGTTAAGGATTATAGGTATACCAGAGGGAGAGGTGAGGGAGAAGGGGACAGAAAGCCTATTCAAAGAAATAATGGCTGAGAACTACCCAAACCTGGTGAGAGAGATGGACCTTCATGTGACAGAAGCCAGTAGATCTCCAAACTTTATCAATGCAAGAAGACCAACCCCAAGGCATATAGTAGTGAAGCTAGCAAAAGTCAAAGACAAGGAGAAAATACTAAGGGCAGCCAGGCAGAAGAAATTAACCTACAAAGGAACCTCCATCAGGCTATCAGCACATTTCTCAGCAGAAACTTTACAGGCTAGAAGAGAGTGGAATGATATATTCAAAAATCTGAAGGACAAAAACCTACAGCCGAGAATTCTCTACCCAGCAAAAATATCCTTCAAATATGCTGGAGAAATAAAAACTTTCCCAGATAAACAAAAATTAAGGGAGTTCATTGCCACAAAACCTCCTCTTCAGGAAATGCTCAGGAAAACCCTCATTCCTGAAAAATCAAAAAAAGGAAAGGAGCTACAAAACCAAGAGCAAAGGAGATAAATAGAAGGAGAACAACAGAGAGTAGCAGCTCTCCATCGGAACAGATTAAACCATGGGACGAGAAACAAAGGAAATTGAAGAAAACTGGGAAACAAGACATAAAATGGCAGCGGTAGGCCCCCACATCTCAATAATCACTCTAAATATAAATGGATTGAACACCCCAATCAAAAGACACAGATGGCAGGATGGATCAAAGAACAAGACCCAACAATATGCTGCCTCCAGGAAACACACCTCAGCCCCAAAGACAAACACAGACTCAGAGTGAAGGGATAAAGAACAATACTCCAAGCTAATAATGAACAAAAGAAAGCAGGTGTCGCTATACTAATATCAGACAAAGTAGACTTCAAAGCAAAACAGATAAAGAAAGACAAAGAGGGACAGTATATAATGATAAAAGGGACTCTCCACCAAGAAGACATAACACTTATAAATATATATGCACCCAACACAGGAGCACCAAAATTGTAAAGCAACTCTTAACAGAACTAAAAGAAGACATCAACAACAATACAAATAATAGTAGGGGACCTCAACACACCATTAACACTAATGGACAGAACATCCAGACAGAAAATCAGCAAGGAAATTATAGAATTAAATGAAAAATTAGGCCAGATGGACTTAATAGATATATATAGAACACTTCATCCAAAAACAGCAGGTTACACATTCTTCTCAAGTGCACATGGAACATTCTCAAGGATAGACCATATTTTGGGAAATAAAGCAAGCATCAATAAATACAAGAGAGTTGAAACAATATCAAGCATCTTTTCTGATCACAATGCTATGAAACTAGAAATCAACTACAAGAATAAAGCTGGGAAAGGGCCAAAAATGTGGAGACTAAACAACATGCTTCTGAACAAACAATGGATTATTGAAGAAATTAAGGAAGAAATCAAATATTATCTGGAGACAAATGAAAATGAGAACACGACATACCAAATCATCTGGGACACAGCAAAAGCAGTCTTAAGAGGGAAATTCATTGCAATACAGGCTCACCTCACTAAACAAGGAAAAGCTCACATAAGCAACCTCAAACAACACCTAACAGAATTAGAAAAAGAAGAACAAACAAAGCCCAGAGTCAGTAGAAGGAGGGAAATAATAAAAATAAGAGCAGAAATGAACGATATTGAAACAAAAAAGACAGTAGAAAGGATCAATGAAACAAAGAGTTGGTTCTTCGAAAAAATTAACAAAATTGACAAGCCCTTAGCCAGACTCACCAAGAAAAGAAGAGAGAAATCTCAAATAAATAAAATTAGGAATGATAGAGGAGAAATCACAACAGATACCAAAGAAATACAAGGGATCATAAGAGAATCCTATGAAAAACTATATGCCAATGAATTGAACAACCTAGAAGAAATGGACAAATCCCTAGACGCCTAAAACCTCCCCAAAGTGAATCAGGAAGAAATGGAGAATCTGAATAGGCCAATCACAAGTAAAGAAATAGAAACAGTAATCAAAAACCTCCCCCAAAATAAGAGTGCAGGACCAGACGTCTTCTCTGGGGAATTCTACCAAACATTCAAAGAAGATTTAATACCTATCCTTCTCAAACTATTCCAGAAATTGAGGAAGACAGAGTACTCCCTAACACATTCTATGAAGCCAACATCTCTCTGATCTCCAAACCTGACAAGGACAATACAAAGAAGGAGAACTACAGGCCAATATCACTGATGAACATAGATGCAAAAATCCTCAACAAAATTCTTGCAAACCGAATACAGCAACACATCAAAAAGATTATACACCATGATCAGGTGGGATTTATACCAGGGACACAGGGATGGTTTAACATCCACAAGTCAATCAACGTGATACACTACATTAACAAAATGAGAAACAAAAGCCACATGATCATCTCAATAGATGCAGAGAAAGCATTTGACAAGATCCAACATCCATTTATGATAAAAACCCTCAATAAAATAGGTATAGAAGGAAAGTACCTCAACATAATAAAGGCCATATATGACAAACCCACAGCCAACATCATACTCAATGGAGAAAACCTGAAAGCCATCCCTCTGAGGACAGGAACAGACAAGGGTGCCCACTTTCACCACTCTTATTCAACATAGTACTGGAGGTGTTGGCCAGAGCTGTTCGGCAGGAAAAAGAAATATAAGGAATCCAAAGAGGTAATGAAGAAGTAAAACTCTCACTGTTTGCAGATGACATGATCTTATATATAGAAAACCCCAAAGAATCCATAGGAAAACTATTAGAAACAATCAACAACTATAGCAAAGTTGCAGGGTATAAAATCAACATACATAAATCAGTAGCATTTCTATATGCTAACAATGAACTAACAGTAAAAGAACTCAAGAACTCAATCCCATTCACAATCGCAATGAAAAGAAAAAAATACCTTGGGATAAATTTAACCAAGGAAGTGAAGGATTTATACAATGAAAACTACAAGACTTTCTTGAAAGAAATTGACGATGACATAAAGAGATGGAAAGACATTCCATGCACATGGATTGGAAGAATAAATATAGTTAAAAAGTCCATACTACCTAAAGCAATCTACAGATTCAACGCTATCCCAATCAGCATCCCAAGGACATTCTTTACAGAAATTGAACAAAGAATCCTAAAATTCACATGGGGCAACAAAAGACTGCAAACTGCTAAAGCAATCCTGAGTAAGAAAAACAAAGCCGGAGGCATCACAATCCCCGATTTCAAAACATACTACAAAGCTACAGTGATCAAAACAGCATGGTACTGGTACAAAAACAGATGCACAGATCAATGGAACAGAATTGAAAGCCCAGAGATAAAACCACACATCTATGGACAGCTAATCTTCGACAAAGGAGCAGAGGACCTACATTGGAGAAAAGAAAGTCTCTTCAACAAATGGTGCTGGGACAACTGGACAGCCACGTGCAAAAGATTGAAAATTGACCATTCTTTTTCACCACACACCAAAATAAACTCAAAATGTATCAAAGACCTAAAGATTAGGCCTGAAACAATAAGTCTTCTAGAAGAGAATATAGGCAGTACACTCTTTGACATTAGTTTCAAAAGAATCTTTTCGGACACTATAACTCCTCAGTTGAGGGAAACAATAGAAAGAATAAACAAATGGGACTTCATCAGGCTAAAGAGCTTCTTCAAGACAAGGGAAAACAGGATTGAAACAAAAAAACAGCCCACTAAGTGGGAAAAAATATTTACAAGCCACTTATCCGACAAAGGGTTAATCTGCATAATATACAAAGAACTCACACAGCTTAACAACAAAAAAACAAACAAACAACCCGATCAAAACTTGGGCAGAGGACATGAACAGACATTTCTCCAAAGAAGATATAAGTATGGCCAATAGACACATGAAAAGGTGCTCATCATCGCTAATCATCAGGGAAATGCAAATCAAAACTACACTAAGATATCACCTTACACCCGTTAGATTGGCAAAAACATCCAAAACCAAGAGTGACAAATGTTGGAGAGGTTGTGGAGAAAAACGAACCCTCATACACTGTTGGTGGGAATGCAAACTGGTGCAGCCACTATGGAAAAAAGTATGGAGATTTCTCAAAAAGTCAAAAATAGAAATGCCTTATGACCCAGCCATCCCACTACTGGATATCTATCCTAAGAACCTGAAATCAGAAATCCCAAGAGTCCCTTGCACCCCTATGTTCATCGCAGCATTATTTACAATAGCCAAGACGTCGAACCAACCTAAATGCCCAGAAACTGATGATTGGATAAAGAAGATATGGTATATATACACAATGGAATACTACTCAGCCATAAAAAAGGACAAAATTGGTCCATTGGCAGCAACATGGATGGACCTCGCGGGTATTATGTTACGCGAAATAAGCCAGACAGAGAAAGACGAACTCTATATGACTCCACTCATAGGTGGAAGTTAACATATAGACAAGGAGAACTGATCGGTGGTTACCAGGGAAAAGGGGGGGTGAGAGGAGGGCACAAAGTGGGAAGTGGTGTACCTACAACATGACTAACAATAATGTACAACTGAAATCTCACAAGGTTGTAATCTACCATAATCTTAATAAAAAAAAAAGCAAAAAAAAAATATGTGATAAACACTCAAGGAACAACTAAAATAGCATAACAAAAGTTTATAGCTATTTAGCCAAAAAGAAAATGAAATGAAATAATAGTAAAATGCTCAGTTAGTCTCAGAGAAGGCAGAAAGAGAAAAAAGTGGTCAAAGAACGGGTGGAATATATAGAAGACGGCTATCAGGATGGTCTGTTTAAAGCCATAGATATTTGAAAACCACATTAAATATAAATGTTCTAAACATTCTAATCAAAAGATAGAGATTGTCAGATTAGATAAAAAAGACATTATATGCTGCCTCTAGGAAACCTACGAGAAACTTTAAATATAAAAACACAGCTAGGTAAAAAGTGCTAAAACGAATGATCACAATATATATGCCACAATAACCCTAAGTTAGGGAAAGCTGCCATGCTCATTCTAGATTTAGACAAATTAGACTTCAAAGCAAAGAATATAACCTGGGATAAAGGGTAATTTCACAGTGTCACAAAGGGTCAATTTATCAAGAGGACATAAGATTCCTAAATGTTTGTGTACCTAATAACACAGCTCCAAAATAAATAAAGCAAAAACTGATAAAACAGAAAGCAATTGACAAATCCGCAATTATTGTTGGATATTTTAACACCTCATCTCAATAATTAATAAAACAAGTGGGCAAAAAATCAATATGTAAAGACTTGAGCAATACTATTGACCACTTCAACCTGTGTCGTTTATAAATTGCTCTGCCAATCAACAAATACTTTTCAAGTGCACACAAACACTTATTAGGATAGACCATATTTGGGGCCATAAAACAAGTCTGAATACATTTTAAAGTAGTCAAGTCATATTAAGGATGTTCTCTGAACAAAATTAAATTAAATTAAATAAGTATCCACCAACAAAAATATATCAGAAAAAACTACAATATTGAAAAAAAAACCCAAATAACAAACAAACAAACAAAAAAACCTGAGCTCATGGATATACAGAATAGATTGGTGGTTGCCCAAGACAGGGGCTGGAGGGTGGGCAAAATGGGTGAAGGGGGTCAAAAGGTACAAATTTCCAGTTATAAAATGAGTAAGTCAGGGGGATGTAACATACAGCATGGTGACTATAGTTAACAATACTGTATTTTATGTTTGAAAGTAGCTAGGAGAGTGGATCTTGAAAGTTATCATGAGGAGAAAAAAAATTGTAACTATGTATGTTGATAGATGTTAACAAGACTTATTGTGTTGATCATTTTGCAATATATAAAAATATCAAATCATCACTGGACCCATTAGTGAACTGAAATCTCAGGGCAAACTGCCACCCCAAAATCTGGATAGATAGACTCATCCAGAAAGATGCAGAAACCAAAATCTCCTTACCTGGAAGAGAAACCAAGAGCCATAAACTCTGGTAGGAACATTTAAATGGTAATTTTGATGAATTGATGGAGGCTGTGCATGGACTTGCATAAGAGTAAGAAATTCCTGGGGCCACAGTCTTAAGGGCCCCCAACACTTATATTTAGTCATTAGGGTAATACAAATTAAAACCACAATGAGATGCCACTATGCAGTTACTAAAACGGCTAAAATTAAAAATACTGTCCATATCAAGGGTTGATGAGTATGTGGATGAATTGGAACTCTCATACACTGTTAGTAAGAATGTAAAATTGTAAACCACTTTGGAAAACAGGAAATTAAAAAAAAAGTAAATATATACCTTCTATATTACCCCAACATTCCATTCCTAGGTGTTTTCCCAAGAAAAATGGAAGCATATGTCTAGACAAAGACTTGTACAAGAATATTCTTAGCAGCTTTATTTATAATAGCTCCAAACTGAAAACTACTCCTGTCCAAAGCAAGTGAACTGATAAACTGTAGTACATTCATACAATGTTATTCTACTCAGAAATAAAAAGAAACCAACAACTGATAGAAAAAAATAAAAGTATAGGTGAATCTTAAAATCACTACAGTCCAATGAAAGAGTCAACAAAAGTACATAATCTATGATTCCATTTATATGAGGATCTAGAAAATGCAAACTATTCTACAGTGGCGGAAAGCAGATCAGTGGTTACCTGGGGAGGAGGGGATGTGGTGTGGGTCAGGAGGAAGGGATTACAGAGTGGCACAGGAAACTCTTTTGGGTGATGAATATGTTAATTAAGTTGATTACAGTAAAAGTTTCATGGGTGCATAATATGTCAAAATTTGTCAAATTGTACACTTTAATCATGTGAATTTTACATCAATTATACCTTAACAAAGCTGTTCAAAAATTACTGGTCTAGGACTGGTGAAACCTTTGGAGCCTTATAGTAGAAAAGCAGAACTTTCTAGAAGGGACACTTCTAAAATCTAGAGTACTTGATGCTGTCCAGGAAAAAATATCCTTAGAAGAAAAACAGCTCACAATAATAAAAAATTATAAACCATTCTGTGAAAAATAACCAATATATTAAGTAGTAAATTAGATATAATTAAGCAGAATTAATGAGCCAAAATGGCACTACAAAAAAATCATTCAGAGAACAGAATAAAGTGACTGAAAATATTAAAGAGTGATTAAGAGACATGGAAAACATTTTAGAATAGATATGAGAGATAATATAGAAAGAAGTAATGGCTAAGAATTTCCCATAAATTAAGAACTTATTAGATGAATAAAAATAAATAGAAACCTAGACCCATTATAGTGAAAAAAAAGGTAAGTTATGTGAAGAAGTACCAATTAGTTTGACACCAAAGTTCTTATCAATCAAACAATAGTAGACAGGGTATATTGGAATAATATATTAAAAATGCTGAGTGAAAAATTACTGTCATCTGAGGATTCTATACATGTCTAAACTACTTTTTCAAGAATAAGAGTAAAAAAAAAGACAAAGACTGAGAGAGCTTACTAATCACAGATCAACCTCTACTGAAAAATCTATTAAAATCATACTTCAGGAAGAGGAAAATTGAATAAAGAAAAGAATGCAGAAGTACCAAACTGAGTAAAGAAATTAGTCAACATAATTAAATCTAAATTCAGCTGACTGTAGAAAACAATATCGCTAATACTGGTTGAGTATTTTAAAAAATAAGATAGAAATAGAATTCTGTACAAAAATATAGCATGGAAGCTGTGGAAGAGCAAAGCAAGGATTTCAACGTCAGAAAAATCTGCTTATTTAATTCACTGAATTTAAACATATAAAACAAAAAAAATGACCATTTCAGTGGCTACAGATAAGGCATTTCATAAAAATATAACAACCTTTCACGTAATAAACTAATGGCAAACTGGGACTAGAAGGTGATGTTCTCAATTTGATGAGGTATAATCTGTACAAGAGCAGCAGTGAATATCACATGTAATGATGAATTTTCTTTGAGCGCTCTCATTATAGTCAGACAGCAACAAAACAAGAATGCTTATTATTGTTACTCCTGTTACTGGTCCTAGGCATTGGATAAGTAAAATTTATGGTTAAAAACCAATGAAACAAAATTGTCATTATTTGCAGACTATATGAATGTCTGCATAGGAAATCCAAGATACTCAACACATTATTAGAATTAAGAGAATATGGTGAAATTTCTTGACAGAAGCTTTATGTAAAATCATATTACATTCTTATACACCAGAAAAATTAAAAATAATTTTAAAAGGTTGATATCTACAATGATAATAAAACTATAAGATACTTGGGAAAAAACTTAAAATAGTGTACTATTTGTCCAAAAATAGATTAATAGAATAGAATAGAGTTTGGACACAGGCCCACATATTTATTGAAACTTGGTATATGAACGGTGGCACCTGGAGGGAGATCAGCACACTTTAAACTATGTGTAGGGGCAGAGGCCATGCAGGAGGACGCGAAGTGAAATGGGTCTGTACTTCTAGTCCGCAGCAATAAGTGCAGGAACTGGATAAGCAGAAGGTGGCAAAACCTCCTGAACCCGATTTGGTTCAGAGAAGCAGAGGAGGTGGGACTATAAAAAGAACGACGCAGACAAGCCATGTTTGCAGGAAATAGTCTAGTATTTTAACTCTATCTGTAGTGTTAATATCAATGTTCACATTCATTAAATCTGGGAAGTGTTTGTTATATTATTCCTGTATTATTCTTTATGTTTAAAATATAAAAACAAGAACAAAAGGGCTCAACATTAATGACTAATGTTATATTTAGATGGAAAGCCAAATGAGCTATTGGCAAAATTCCCTCACATTGACATCAGTACGGAATAGCAGTAACTTGCATGTTTGCAAGCTAGCATATATTTCCATCCAGAGGTGGTTGAATCCCATGGGACTCAGATTACAAATTAGATGTGGATACATAGAGGGTGCTTATATAAGAAGTATTCAATGATTTTGGTGGTTGTTCTGTTCATTATGAAAACATACTACAGGGAAAGAGATTTTTAGTTTTGATGAACAAATATTTTGTGAACCATGATTATGACTAAAGAAACAAGAGCTATGTATCAAGGAAGATTAGATTTGCTACGCAGATAAGAGGTTGTAGCTGAATGTGTATCTACACAAGGCTTCTTCATTCAGAGGATAAGTGGTATCTGTACTGTATCTCTTGTTATTGGCTCACTATTAATGGTAATAGCAATATGATAAATGTCAGCCACTGAGCCTGACTTTTCACCATCTTATGCAATGTCATATCCAGATACTTTGGGACTTGAAGCTTATATAATTTTGAGAACCCTCAAATATTATGAAATTACAAATACAAAATAAATTAGAAGCTAAATTAATATTTATCTCTTGTTTTCATATTCATTATCTAAATATTCTTAGATATTGTGATTCTTTTCCTGAGCTTCATGATTTTGAGCTTCAGAAGCTTTAATTTTTTTTAAATTAAAAGAATTTATGACATTTTGAAGTTTCGGCCTGCTTGCAGTTAGACACTGATAATATAATATTGGGCATATTTAAAAATAAAATCACATTCACATGCTGTAACAGAGCATGAAGAAATAATTTTCAGACCTAAATGCCCTCAAAGGAATCCAGTTACTTCCACCTCCAAAGTTGGAGTATTCAATCTTTTGGCATATGAACACCATGTTTTTATCTATTTAATATCTTCTGGAATCCTGAAAATAGTCAGCAGTAAGAAGGTTCTCCATAGTTTCTGAGTTCACATTCCATCTTAGAATACAAAAGTATCTGGGAAAAAAGACACTAGACACTGTTATTCCCAATATTGTATTATTCTGAGTTTAGATTTTTAATTTTGTAGAAGTAAAAACTAAAATGTGAAAGTTGACATGAGTGAAGCCATATTAAAATAGAGCCATGGGCTGGCCTGGTGGTGTAGTGCATGTTCCGCTTCAGTAGCCCAGGGTTCGTGGGTTTGGATCCTGGGTGTGGACCTATGCACTGCTTCTCAAGCCACGCTGTGGTAGGCATCCCACATATAAAGTAGAGGAAGATGGGCACGGATGTTGGCTTAGGGCCAGTCTTCCTCAGCAAAAAGAGGAGAATTGGTGGCAGATGTTAGCTCAGGGCTAATCTTCTTCAAAAAAAAAAAATTAAAAAATAGAGCCAGAGCAGCCATTTCAGATGAATTGCCTTGCACGTCGTGTATTCTTTATCTTCCAAACTGGACCAAACTGTCAACGTTTCAAGAAGTCAGTGAGGACAAGAATATCCTGTCTGTGAGAACTGATGGAACTGGAATTTGTTAATGACCAAATTGCTAACTGATCAAAGAAGTACAATTCTAGCCTTTTGCCTGATGACTGAATCTCAAGCCAATCTATGAAGTGCAAACCTAGCCCTACCTCATCCAGCACCAATGAACTCTTTTTTAATACAACTTACCTCATCTTCCTCCCTTTTCCCCATAAAATCCCTGCGTCCCTCTCCTGTAACTGGGACACTGTTTGGGTTTCTACCTGAATCTGTACTCCTCAAATTGCACTTCTTTGATCCCACATAAATGCTTTGCCTCTTAAACTGTTTTCTGTTTTTCTAGGTTGACAAAGAAAAGAAACCTCCTACGATTAGAAACAACCTGCGGTTTTAGCTCTCACTGATCTGTATAGAAACATATTACCTTCCCTCTTACTGAAACAATATTGTTATTAAAATATTATTAATAGGTAAAAAGTATGCTTTTATCATTTAAATGTTTTATTCTCATAACATTTTTACCTAAAATTTTTATTGAAGATATATGCACAAATGTCTGTTTAATGATCCAATTTTTCCGTTTTAGATCCAATGATCTAAAATTTTGAGAAACATTCTCTAAGTTTCTTGTGGCCCCTGAGAGATTAAGACCCACTCAACTAAAGACTGAATTAAAGGTTTATCAGGTGACTCAATGGAAGAACCGTGCTCAACAGGACGTAATGGATGAAGACATTCTTACCCAATGAGTCTCTCTTTTGGAGAGATGAAATCCACGTAGAGGAAAGGCAAAAGGAAGTGTTAGGTGGAGAGAAACTAGGTAGTGGAAGTGAAAGTGTGCAGAGAAAATGATAAGCTATGACACAGACACAGGCAAGACATTAGAATATGGAGTAACAGACCTTGTTTCTGAGAAATGACGAGCTTACTGGGGCAGAGCTGCTGTGGGGGTCACTGGAGGGATTTAGTTATTCTGAGTGGTGATGAATGATGCCTGTTCCCCCCAGTCCTGGAGCATGACTGCTGAGAGGGCTTCTTGTCTTACTCATTGTTGTGACTTTGTTAAATTCACATTGGTTAAGTAGAGTCCCAGGGTGTCTGACAGGTTGAACAAAGACCACAAGGAATTAAAATAGAGAAGTTTATTACTCACAGGTCCTGGAGGAGGTACAGGGCATACCTCAAGGGGCTATAGGGGGTGGTCAAAGCAGCAGAGCAGGCAGAGAGAGCCTGGCAGGACCCAGGGCATGCCTTTACTGCCATCTGCAAGTGAAGTGTTCTGGGGTTCCCATGCAAAGGCCAGATTGGTCAGTTCAAACTAAAAAGAGCTGGGTTTTGGTAAACTTCACAGAGGTCTTCTCTTAGAGATGCACAGGTCCTGGGAGGTGAGTACATTTGCTTGTGACTCTGTGGGCTTTATCTAGGGCGTGCACTGGAGGGATGGGCCATTGTCAGGTCAAGGGCCCTGCAGGCCCCTTGGCCACGCAAAATGGATGTCGAGGCAGCGATATTATGGAGGAGTTTATTATGGTGAATTCTCAACATTCACCCTTTTCTATTCCAATATTCCCGTTACTTCAGAGTGACTGGTCCTTGCAATTAAATAGAGCCTATTTAATACAGAATAATTCTAATGATTAAAGCAATTCTCTTAAAAATCATCATTTTGTGATGAAGCATGCCATGTTTGCAACCTCTATTTTCTTTCCAACTTTTTCTTTCCTCATTCAGTTCAGAATTTTGCTTTTATCTAGTAGACCACTAAGGAAATCTGTTGTCATTCTAGTGAGTTAAGGAAGTGCTAAATTGATTTAAAATTAAAGATTAGAGTTTAAACTGAAGACTAATGAACCTGAATCCAAAGGGGCTTTTGTGTATAACAGTGTTATGTATTAGCTGATGTTAAATTAACTGCAGTCATGTGTAAAATGGCCAAGGGCAGAAGAAGGACAATCTTAGAACATCATGAGATAATAAAACATTGCATTTATAACAATAAGTGATTATATTACGTCTAGTTTGATATGGAAGGAATTTTAGAGAGAGCGAGAGCAATTATTAAAACTGGTCTTTGATCAGGGTATGAAAGTTAAAAGCAATTATTAAAAACTACATCCTTCCATCCTTTCCCTTTGTGAACTCAGATTAGAGATAATCTACAGACACATGAATGTAAACAATATATGAAGGGTCCCATTCCAGAGTAATTTGTGTTTCAGAGGAGAAATGTTTTCTTTTTCCCAACAAGATTGCCAGAAATACTTTAAGCACAACAAACTGACCCGCTAACCTTTGATGCTCTCCATAGATTGGGTTGTTTTGGAAAGAAGTCAAATGCTGTCTTCTCACGGAAGCTAGAAGTCAACATTTCTTACACATATTCAGAGTCACCTCCTGGCCTTTTCATCAGAAAAAAAGCAGTGAGGGACACCCCCACCCTAGACAAGAAGAAGATGGGAGATAGACGGATCAGGGCACAGAAACAACTCGGGATAACATGGAGCCTTTTGTCAGAGGGGTCTTATTCATATGAAATATAAAGAGGGTGAAATCATCAAGCAGGTCTTGTGTTTACCAAAGACATGGCAAAAAATGCCGTAAGAATTTAGGACTCATTTCTAGGAAGAGGGGAAGGGAGCTCACATTTATGGGTTACTTGCTATGTATCAGGCACTTTATATACCTCATCACATTTAACATCTAGTCTCCTTATTTTCCATATGATGAGAGGTGACAACTTTGGCTTGGCTGCCCTGATGAAATCTTGTTTTCACAAAGCTTCAAAGACTTGCTGATAACCATCACTGATTGTCCATTTCCTTGCTTGTCTCCTCTGCTACCCTGTTAGCTCTTTTACAGTCTGGACCATGAACCGTTTTCTCTGCGGTATTCAAGAGTTTTGCAGACAGTCTGACACAAAGTATTAACTTAGTAAACATGTGTTGAATGATTGAACAAACAGGAAAACAGTCAGTCTGCCTCAGGACTGGGCTGCCCCAAGTAGTGATGGTATGTTATCCACTTATGGAATTATCCATACAGTGCTTTCTCCTCCAGCAAGTGAATTTGGGTCTACTGTTAGAGAAAGCCAGATACTAGACTAAATATACTTCCTTACTACAACAACCTATGAGATGGTTATTGTTATTCCCTTTTGTAGATAATGAAACTGAAGCACAGAAAGGTAAAGAAATTTTCCCAAGGTAACTCAATCACTTAATTGAGCCGGGATTCAGTACCCAGATCTATGGGACTCCAGTCTTCCCACAGTCCTCTCCCACACTAAATTCCCAGGAAGGCTTCCATTTTATTTTCCAGCTTCTTGTGATTTCAGCTCATAGAGCCTCTCAAGGAACTGTTTTCCAGGTTGGGGGTGGGGTGTGGGTGACTAGGTGGTGCTGTTTCTGTTCTGTGCAGGAATAAACTCCACTAAAGTCTTTGGAAAATTTACTGCCTTCAGGGAACATAACTCCTCTGTCAGCTACTTAGTTATTATCAGCTTTGATCCAGATACAAGTTCTTTCTGGCATTCTCTGTAGAGTTCTCATTTGCCAAAAGACGTACTTCAGAAATCACATTTTTGGATTCAGAATGTTTTTTCAAATTGCATCACTTTTGCCATCTCCCTCAGCTCCTGACTCCCAAAATGTCATTGGCTTTCCTTTCTACCTCTGCTTTAGGAGTTAAGCGTCTCCAAATTGAATTCTCCTTGTCCACAGCTGACTTCAAGCACCGGCATCCCTTTGGCAGTCTCCTATCCACCACTGCCACCTCAGGAATGTAAGAAACACATAGAATTGTTCTCTAACAATTCCAGCCTCTACTCTTTATTTCCTCGGTCATATAGGAGCTGCTTTCTAAATTTGCTACCTCTGTGACACTTTGTGTTCTCTTTCCGTCTCTCCAGTTCTTCAGTGCCTACTTAATAATTCTGTACATAAAATTCTCTCTGTTGAAATTACTGGTGTGGATTTTGTCTCATGACTGAATACCGACTGATACAGAGGTTCAGCTGCAGGAGATTATGAACCTTTCTATTTTTAATGTAGAGCAGAGCCATCACAGTTACTCAGAGCAATGAAACTTTCTCTCTGGCCCCAAGTTTTATTTTTTCAAATGTTCAGGACAGATTGACTGATATGTGTCAGGAGCCTACTCTTTGATCAATCAGCTTTCGTAAGTGGAAAAGGGCTAGGTAGCTAAAACATGTTTTACTGGGAGCTGGCTCCAGAGAAGGAGGAATTATGAAAAGAATATGTACTATGTAATTCTGACTTTGGGTAATTAAACAAGGACTCTGTTAAAGGACTCTGGATCCTTCTGAATCACAAAAGGAAGCTAACAGTATGCATGCAGATTTAGTATTAATTCTATTATACATATTTTAGTTTTTTAAAAATCAATAATATATGTAAAAACATAATTTAACTCACCATTCTATGGATGTTTTGGTAAACAAGAATATTCCAACTTTGCCAGAGATCAGAATTTAAAATATCTAGTTTCCAGAAGTTTATTCCAGGGCACCTCAAATATGCACTTTTCATTCCTCATCCTAAATGTGCATTTCCTGCTAGGTCCGGAACACTATTTGATCATCTCCTTTTGGCATTTGCCTTGGGCTCGGTAGTTATCTACACGTGTGTGTCTGCCTTCCTGATTAGAACCTGAGCTCCTATAAGCAGAGATGATCTCTTTATTGTCTTTATATTCCTGGGCCTTCACATTATGTCCAACAAATGCTAGGGGCTTAATAATTGTTAAATGAATCAAAAGGAATTTTTTCCCTTTCATGAACAGAATTCTTTACAGGCTAAGATGGTCAATATGAAAAGACAGAGGATAATCATTCAAAATTTTTGACAGTGATGGTTTTTTATGGTTGATAAATGTCTTTCATGGTACTAAATAGCTAGTAGTAGTTGATAATAATGGGTGGTTCCCCATATACCTTGATATTTTGCTCAAAATTGAAAAATTGACCTAAATTCACAAATACCAAATGATGTGTATATCTTGTCTCTCCAATATTATATATTTCCTATGTGCAGGGCATAAGTTTTGTTTTAAATTTATTTTGTATATGTCAAAGTATATAATGGTGTTACACACATGCTGTTGGGTGAATGAATAAATGAGATATATTGCATTTTCATTCTCCTTGATGATGATGATAATAAACAGTCAAAATACTGGAAAATTAGGATATTTCCTCTATTTCTCTGTGTACCATCAGAGTAAATTTGGGTAACCCCTGCAGCTGAGTTCAGTGACATGGAATTTTTTTTTCCTTTTTATTTTATTAAGTTTATAAAAGTTAACATCCTTGTGAAATTAAACTTGTACATTATTATTAGTCATGTTGTAGGTACACCATTTGACCCCTAGTGCCCTCCCCTCACCCCCCTTTCCCCTGGCAACCACCGATCTGTTCTCTTTGTCCATCTGTTAACTACCACCTATGAGTGGAATCATACAGAGTTCATCTTTCTCTGTCTGGCTTATTTCACTCAACATAATACTCTCAAGGTCTATCCATGTTGTTGTGAATGGGACAACTTTGTCCTTTTTATGGCTGAGTAGTATTCCATTGTATATATATACCACAAATTCTTTATCCAATCATCAGTTGCTGGGCACTTAGGTTGGTTCCATGACTTGGCTATTGTGAATAATGCTGCAATGAAGATAGGGGTGCATGGAGCTTCTGAAATTGCTGATTTCAGGTTCTTAGGATATATACCCAGTAGTGGGATGGCTGGGTCATAAGGTATTTCTATTTTTAACTTTTTGAGAAATCTCCATACTGTTTTCCGTAGTGGCTGCACCAGTTTGCATTCCCACCAACAGTGTATGAGGGTTCCCTTTTCTCCGATGCCTCTCCAACATTTGTCATTCTTGGTTTTGGATATTTTTGCCAATCTAACGGGTGTAAGGTGATATCTTAGTGTAGTTTTGATTTGCATTTCCCTGATGATTAGTGATGATGAGCACCTTTTCATGTGTCTATTGGCCATCCGTATATCTTATTTGGAGAAATGTCTGTTCATGTCCCCTGACCATTTTGTAATTGGGTTATTTGATTTTTTATTGTTGAGTTGTGTGAGTTCTTTGTATATTATGGAGATTAACCCTTTGTCGGATAAATAACTTGTGAATATTTTTTCCCAGTTAGTGGGCTGTTTTTTTGTTTCAATCCTGTTTTCCCTTGCCTTGAAGAAGCTCTTTAGCCTGATGAAGTCCCATTTGTTTATTCTTTCTATTGTTTCCCTCATGTGAGGGGTTATGGTGTCCGAAAAGATTCTTTTGAAGCTATGTCAAAGAGTGTGCTGCCGATATTCTCTTCTAGAAGACTTATTGTTTCAGGCCTAATCTTTAGGTTTTTGACCCATTTTGAGTTTATTTTAGTAAATGGTGAAAAAGAATGGTCGATTTTCATTCTTTTACATGTGGCTGTCCAGTTGTCCCAGACCATTTGTTGAAGAGACTTTCTTTTCTCCAGTGTAGGCCCTCTGCTCCTTTGTCGAAGATTAGCTGTCCATAGATGTGTGGTTTTATTTCTGGGCTTTCAATTCTGTTCCATTGATCTGTGGACCTGTTTTTGTACCAGTACCATGCTGTTTTGATCACTGTAGCTTTGTAGTATGTTTTGAAATCGGGGATTGTGATGCCTCCGGCTTTGTTTTTCTTACTCAGGATTGCTTTAGCAGTTTGCAGTCTTTTGTTGCCCCATATGAATTTTAGGATTCTTTGTTCAATTTCTGTAAAGAATGCCCTTGGGATTCTGATTGGGATAGCATTGAATCTGTAGATTGCTTTAGGTAGTATGGACATTTTAACTATGTTTATTCTTCCAATCCATGTGCATGGAATGTCTTCCCATCTTTTTATGTTGTCGTCAATTTCTTTCAAGAAAGTCTTGTAGTTTTCATTGTATAAATCCTTCACTTCCTTGGTTAAATTTATCCCAAGGTATTTTATTGTTTTCATTGTGATTGTTAATGGGATTGAGTTCTTGAGTTCTTTTTCTGTTAGTTCATTGTTAGCATATAGAAATGCTACTGATTTATGTATGTTGATTTTATACCCTGCAACTTTGCTGTAGTTGTTGATTGTTTCTAATAGTTTTTGTATGGATTCTTTGGGGTTTTCTATATATAAGATCATGTCGTCTGCAAACAGTGAGAGTTTTACGTCTTCATTGCCTATTTGGATTCCTTTTATTTCTTTTTCCTGCCAAACAGCTCTGGCCAACACCTCCAGTACTATGTTGAGTAGGAGTGGTGAGAGTGGGCACCCTTGTCTTGCTCCTGTTCTGAGAGGGATGGCTTTCAGTTTTTGTCCGTGGAGTATGATGTTGACTGTGGGTTTGTCATATATGGCCTTTATTATGTTGAGGTACTTTCCTTCTATACCTATTTTATTGAGGGTTTTTATCATAAATGGATGTTGGATCTTGTCAAATGCTTTCTCTGCATCTGTTGAGATGATCATGAGGTTTTTGTTTCTCATATTGTTAATGTAGGGAATCACGTTGATTGACTTGCAGATGTTGAACCATCCCTGCGTCCCTGGTATAAATCCCACTTGATCATGGTGTATAATCTTTTTGATATATTGCTGTACTCAGTTTGCGAAAATTTTGTTGAGGATTTTTGCATCTATATTCATCCATGATATCAGCCTGTAGTTCTCCTTCTTTGTGTTGTCCTTGTCAGGTTTGGGGATCAGGGTGATGTTGGCTTCATAGAATGTATTAGGGAGTGCTCCATCTTCCTCCATTTTCTGGAACAGTTTGAGAAGGATAGGTATTAAATCTTCTTTGAATGTTTGGTAGAATTCTCCAGAGAAGCCGTCTGGTCCTGGACTCTTATTTTTGGGGAGGTTTTTGATTACTGTTTCTATTTCTTTACTTGTGATTGGTCTATTCAGATTCTCTGTTTCTTCCTGATTCAGTTTGGGGAGGTTGTATGAGTCTAGGAATTTATCCATTTCTTCTAGGTTGTTCAATTTGTTGGCATATAGTTTTTCATAGTATTCTCTTATGATCCTTTGTATTTCTTCGGTATCTGTTGTGATCTCTCCTCTCGCATTTCTAATTTTATTTATTTGAGACTTCTCTCTTGTTTTTTAGTGAGTCTGGCTAAGGCTTTGTTGATTTTGTGAATTTTTTCAAAGAACCAACTCTTTGTTTCATTGATCCTTTCTACTGTCTTTTTTGTTTCAATATCATTTATTTCTGCTCTAATTCTTATTATTTCCGTCCTTCTACTGACTTTGGGCTTTGTTTGTTGTTCTTTTTCTAATTCCGTTAGGTGTCGTTTGAGGTTGTTTATGTAAGATTTTTCTTGCTTATTGAGGTGAGCCTGTATTGCAATGAATTTTCCTCTTAGGACTGCCTTTGCTGTGTCCCAAATAATTTGTATGGTGTGTTTTCATTTTCATTTGTCTCCTGATAATATTTGATTTCTTCTTTAATTTCTTCAATAATCCATTGTTTGTTCAGTAGCATGTTGTTTAGTCTCCACATTTTTGGCCCTTTCCCAGCTTTATTCTTGTAGTTGATTTCTAGTTTCATAGCATTGTGATCAGAAAAGATGCTTGATTTTATTTCAACCCTCTTGAACTTATTGATGCTTGCTTTGTTTCCCAAGATATGGTCTATCCTTGAGAATGTTCCATGCGCGCTTGAGAAGAATGTGTAACCTGCTGTTTTTGGATGAAGTGTCCTATGTATATCTATTAGGTCCATCTGATCTAATTTTTCATTTAATTCTATAATTTCCTTGTTGCTTTTCTGTCTGGATGATCTGTCCATTGGTGTTAATGGGGTGTTGAGGTCCCCTACTATTATTGTATTACTGTTGATGTCTCCTTTTAGTTTTGTTAAGAGTTTCTTCACGAATTTTGGTGCTCCTGTGTTAGGTGCGTATATATTTATGACTGTTATGTCATCTTGGTGGAGCGTCCCTTTTATCATTATATACTGCCCCTCTTTGTCTTTCGTTACCTGTTTTGCTTTGAAGTCTCTTTTGTCTGATACAAGTATGGCAACAGCTGCTTTCTTTTGTTCATTATTAGCTTGGAGTATTGTCTTCCACCCCTTCACTCTGAGTCTGTGTTTGTCTTTGGGGCTGAGGTGTGTTTCCTGGAGGCAGCATATTGTTGGATCTTGTTGTTTGATCCATCCTGCCACTCTGTGCCTTTTGATTGGAGAGTTCAATCCATTCACGTTTAGAGTGATTATTGAAATGTGGGGGCCTACTGTTGCAATTTTATCACTTGCTTTCCAGTTCTTTTGCATTTTGTCCTGATGGAGAGCTGTTACTTTGTGTTATTGTCCTTCTGCTTATCTCCTTTGTTCTGGATTTTGTAACCCCTTTCCTTTTTTTGATTTTTCAGGAATGAGTTTCTTCCTGAGCAATTCTTCAAGAGGAGGTTTTGTGGTGATGAACTCCTTTAACTTTTGTTTATCTGGGAAAGTTTTTATTTCTCCATCGTATTTGAAGGATATTTTTGCTGGGTAGAGTATTCTTGGCTACAAGTTTTTATCCTTCAGAGTTTTGAATATTTCATTCCAATCTCTTCTAGCCTGTAAGGTCTCTCCTGAGAAGTCTGCTGATAGCCTTATGGGGTTTCCTTTGTAAGTTATTTTCTTCTGCCTTGCTGCCCTTAGTATTTTCTCTTTGTCATTGACTTTTGCTAGTTTCACTACTGTATGTCTTGGGGTTGGTCTTCTTGTGTTAATAAAGTTTGGAGATCTATTGGCTTCTGTGACATGAAGTTCCATCTCTCTTCCCTAGTTTGGAAAGTTCTCAGCTATTATTTCTTTGAACAGGGCTTCTGCCCCCTTCTCCTTCTCTTCTCCCTCTGGTATACCTATAATCCTTATGTTGCATCTCCTAATTGAGTCGGATAATTCTCAGAGAGTTTCTTCATTTCTTTTTAGTCTTAATTCTCTCTCCTCCTCTGCCTGAAGCATTTCTATATTCCTGTCCTCCAAATTGCTAATTCTGTCCTCCATATTATTGACCCTACTGTTCACAGAGTCCAGATTTTTCTTAATCTCCTCCATTGTGTTCTTCATCTCCAGTATTTCTAATTGGTTCTTCTTTATGGTGTCAAGCTCTTTTGTGACATAGCTCCTGAACTCATTGAGTTGTCTATCTGAATTCTCTTTTAGGTCGTTGAGTTTTTTCATAATGGCAGTTTTGAAATCATCGTCATTTAGGTTGTAGATTTCATTGTCTTTGCGATTGTTTTCTGGATGCTTATCATTTTCCTTCTGTTCTGGAGATTTAATATATTTTTTCATACTGCTTAATGGCGTGGATTTGTGCCTCCACATAGAGGCAGAGTTTAGTCGCTGCTTCCACTTGTTGCGACTGGTGTGTGTGGGTGGGCAGCTGTTTAGACTGCCCCAACCAGGAACCTTGTCAGTTGTTACTGACTGGGTCTGAACCCCTCCTCGTAGTCACAGTGGTCCTGTGGGGTCCCTCGTCGGTTGAGGGCGCTATTGCAAGGGGACCTCAGGCTGCTGGTGCCTACTGCTGCAGCCCACCTAGACACGCTCCCTCCTTGTGGTCTGCAGTGGTGTTGTGGGCGTTCCCCTCAGCCAGGAGCAGGATCACCTATAATCTCCGATTTGTCCCTAACAGAGCGCAGCAGATCACACTTGTCCACTATAGGTCCCAGCAGAGCTATGGGTATCTTCTGCAGTCTGTCATTAGCTCACTTAGCTGTTCTGCTTTTGCCCCAGGGCCTTCCCGCCTTGCGATTGCCAGTTGGGACCTCTCCACTAGTGCTGTGCAGAGGCTTTCACTGAGGCTGCTGTAAGAACCTGGATTTCCCCCCTGGGCTATGTAGTCATTTCACAGGAGCTCTACTCTGCCCCTCTTTACTCTCACGGGATCTCTGGGAGCCCCTTGCCTCGTCTGGGACATGGCCAGAGTCTGTAGGCCTGGCGGTGGCTTGTAAGCTCCTGCCTTGTGGGGAATTCTGCTCTAGGGAGCTTCCTGGTGTTCCGAATGCTGTGCGGGGCCTCCCTGCCAATGGCGAGCAGAGGCCCTCCCTGCTGGGGGGATGTGGGACCCTGGAGCAACCCCCCGGGCCACAGAGCTGGGTGTTGGAGCTCCACCCAGTCCTCAGGCACGTCCACGGGAAGTCCGGGCACCCCCTGCACCGAGCCCTGCACCGCGGACCGTGAGCCCAGCGGCAGCTTGCAGAATGGAGCCGCCCCAGGGGATCCACCCACCAGGAGCCTCCCTTTTTCCTGGATTCTGGGCGTGGCCTCCCTGCTAATGGCGAGCAGAGGCTTTCCCTGCCGGGGAGGTGTGGGACCCTGAAGCCTTCCCCCGCGCTGCAGAGCCAGATGCTGGAGCTCCAAATGTGTCCCCAAGCACGTCTATGGGAAGTCAGGGTGCCCCCTGTACCGAGCTGTGTGCCAGAGACCGTGAGCTCAGTGGCAGCTTGTGGTCTGGTGCCGTGCTGGGCCTGCCAGGTGCTTCTCTTTGTTCTGGCTTCTGGGAGGGGCCTCCCTGCTAATGGCGAGCAGAGGCCTTCCCTGCCAGTGGGTGCGGGGCCCTGGGGATTTCCCCCTGAGCTTATGTGTGATCGCAGGGGGCTTGGGTAGCGGTGTTGTCACCTGTTTCCACCATCGTTCCGCTGGTGAGTGCACACTCCTGCCCTTGGTGCTTGGCGATGCTATGGTGGAGTCCGCTGGAAGAGAGCCTCCTGCAGGAACCAGGCTGTCCGGGGGTTGGGGGTCGGGGGTCGGAGAGTTTTCACCTATTTCCACCTCCTCCCGGGGGGAAGTCTGTCTGTATTCCAATGTGTAGTAGCATGAGACTTTCAGGCGTCTTGAGATGCTATCTGGATATCCTTTGTTAATCGGTGAATGTCCAATTAGTTGTAGATTCGATGGGGGAGAGACAAAGAAGACCTCTCACTCCGCCATCTTGGTCCCGCCCCCCCCCCCGTGAAATGGAATTTTAAAGTTAACTTCATCAAGGTGTTATTAGTTAACAAAATGTCCATACTAGGCTTGTTTTTATAAAATAGGAAATCCAAATGGAGCTGAGGACTGGGGAAATAAGGATGCTTGAGTCCCTTCCTAGATCAGGTCTGTAAGAAATTGATTAGCAAAAATTCATAATTTCAGATTCATGATGTATTAAAAAAAAGAGTCAATCTTTAATAAGCCCACTGTTCAGACAGTAGATAGCACTGCAAAGTAGGAATTCAAATAGTTAAAATAAGTGCTGTGAGCAATGAAGCAAACATAAAAAAGATAATATAATCCCGATTACACTCACCCAGTGGAAAATTTATTCTATTCAGTAAGCCTGGTTTTCAGAAGCTTTTGTTGCATTTGTAACTAAGATGAAGTGGTGTAGCCCACTCTGTGGTGAACGAAGTCAAAATGTTGCAAGAACAGCCTGGGGTAAAGGGGCACACATGTATGGTGAGGGATAAAAATTAGACTGTTGGTGGTGAGCACGATGCAGTCTATACAGAAACTGATAAATAACAATGTACACCTGAAATTACACAATGTCACAAACTATTATGACCTCAATAAAATAATTGAAAAAAATGTTGCAAGAACAGGCTGGCGTGAGGGGTAGGAGGGTGGGGGGTAATCCCCACTGGTTTGGAATGCAAAGCACTCTATTTTTCTTCTTACCATTTAGTTTTGGATATTCCTTAAGTTTTTAGCAGAATTCTCAAATCAAATGGAGAAAATTGATGTAGGAAAATTAAGCATATTGTTGCTCCATTATAAAATACAGATAGATTTACAATGATTCAGTCAGTGTTATTTATATTCTGCTATTATTTATTTCCTTTTGTTAAACTGTTTTCTCTAACATTCTGATTGATGATTACATATCTACATATACAGAAATGCTTGTTTGTAGGATTGAATAAATTACAAAGCTTTTCATATACAGATGTAGAAAAATTTTTGCTACATGAATTGTGTCTATGTTTGACTCTACTAAATATGTATTATTTGATGTTCTTCTAGGAACTTTAGTATGAAATTTTATTCCCTAAAAATTATTTCTTGTATACTTGAAATGATCATTTATGTGATTTCCTATATTAAAAGAACATTTCAAAGTAATTTACCCACGAGCTCTAAATAATTTTTAAAATAGATACAACATATGCATGTTGTAATAAACTATGTATTTAAGTACATTTTAAAATTTATTGACTTTTTATGGAAAGTCCTAATAGGTCTTTTTGTTGATTGGTCCACCAGTCAGTCATCTATGGAGAAAATTTGTAATCTTAAAAGGAAAGCGTTCAGTTTTTCACCATTAAGTACAATGTTAGCTGTGGGTTTTTCACTAATGTACTTTATCTGGTTGAGAACGTTCTCTATTATTCCTAGTTTGTTGAGTGCTTTACTGTGAAAGAGTGCTGGATTTTGTCAAATGCTTTTTCTGCATTTACTGAGGTGACCATGTTGTTTTTACCCTTTATTCTATTAATATGTTGTATTGTATCGATCAATTTTCAGATGCTAAATCAACTGTGCATTCATGAAATAAATTCCACATTGTTATGTTGTATAATCCTTTTTATATGTTGTTGGATTTAGATTGTTATATTTTCTTGAGGATTTTTACATCTATATTCATAAGGGATACGGATTTGTAGTTTTCTTATATTGTCTTTGATTTTTCTATCAAGGTAAACTTACCTCATAGAATGAGTTAAGAAGTGCTACTTCACTTATTTTTTGGAATATTTTATGAAAGATTAGTATAGCTTTTTAAAATGTTTGGCACCAGTGAAGCCATCTGGACCTGAGCTTTTCTTTGTGGGAAGCTTTTCTTTTAGAAAGAAATTTTAAAATTTCATTCAAGGATTAGAATATTGGTCAGATAAAATAAAATCTCCAACTTGTCAAACATAATGTAAAATCTTGTTGCTTTTGCAACATTATATGCAACTATGCATCTTGATTTTTCCTTAAACAATATATCTTGGAGATCCTTCCATATCTGTACATAAGAACTTCCTCACAGTATTTTCAGCTTCATAATATTCCATTATATTGATTCCATTATATTGAAGTCCTATTGGTGACTCTGCGATTGTCTCCAAACTTTTGCCATTATCAGCCATACTGCAAACAATGACTTGTACATAAATCACTTTGCCCATATGCAGTTATAGCAGATACATTCCTGGAAATGGAATTGTTATGTCAAAAGATAACAGCAATTCAAAATTTTGAAGAAATTACCAAATTTCCTCCACAGTGATTGTATGTGGGAAATTTTAAAATTATTTATCCAATCTCTTTATTTGTTGTAGGTCTATTCATATTTTCTATTTCTTCTTGATTCAATTTTGGTAGTTTGTATCTTTTTAAGAATTTATCCATTTCATTTAAATTATCTAATTTGTTGGCGTGTGGTTCTTCATAGTGTTCCCTTATAATCTTTTTCAATTTTGTAAGATTGATAGTGATGTCCCCTCTTTCATTTCTGATTTTAGTGATTTGAGTCTTCTTTCTTTTTTCTGGTTCAGTCTAACTAAAGGTTTATAAGTTATGTTGATCTTTTCAAAGAGTCACCTTTTGATTTCATTGATTTTTCTGTATTGTTTTTCTACTTTCTAGTTTTTTTATTTCTGCTCTAATCGTTATTTTCTTTTTTCTGCGTGCTCTGGGTTTGGTTTGCTCTTCCTTGTCTAGTTTCTTATGGCAGAATGTTAAGTTTTTGATTTGAGATCTTTCTTCTTTTTTAATATAGATATTACAGATACAAATTTCCCTCTAAGAAGTACTTTAACTGAATCCATAAGTTGTAGAATGTTTTGCTTTGTTTTCACTTACCTCAAAGAATTTCTAGTTTCTCTCATGATTTCTCTTTTGATTCCTTGGTTATTTAAGAGTGTGCTGTTTAATTTCCGCATATCTGTGTATTTCTAAGGTTTCCTACTTTTGGATTTCTAATTTGATTTCATTGTGGTTATAGAATATACCTTGTATAATTTCAGTTTTTTAGAATTTATTGAGGCTTGTTTTATGGCCTCTGTGGTCTGTCTTGGAGAATGTTACCTGCATGCTTGAGAAGAATATGTATTCTGCTGTTACTGAATGGAGTGTTAGATGTATATTTGTCAGGTCTAGTTGTTCTTTTCAAGTTTTACATTTCCTTATTGATCTTCTGCCTGGTAGTTCTATCCATTTTTGAAAATGGAGTATTGATGTCTCCAACTATTGTTACTGAATTACTTATTTCTCATTTTAATTCTGTTAGTTTTTACTTCATATCTTTTGGGGCTTTGGTGCTAGATGTGTATATATTTATAATTGTATATCTGTGATGAATTGATCCTTTTATCTTACAAAATGTCCTTTTTAGTAACAATTTTTATCTTAAAGTTTATTTTGTTTGATATTCATCTAGATCCTTGAGCTCTCTTTTGGATAGTAATCTCAGCTTGTGTCTTTGAATGTAAAATGTATCTCTTGTAGACAGAATGAATCCATATGCACTGAATCTACAGATGGGTAGTAGGGACATTTTAACAATATTAATTCTTCCAATCCATGAACACAAGATATCTTTCCATTTGTTTGTGTGTTCTTCAGTTTCTTTCATCAAAGTCTTGTAGTTTTCAGTGTACAGATTTTTCACTTCTATGATTAAATTTATTCCAAAGTATTTTATTTTATTTTTTTTTGATGCTATTGTGAATGGATTGTTTTCTTTATTTCTTTTTCAGATATTTTGTTGTCAGTGTGTAGAAACACAACTGGTTTCTGTATGTTGATTTTGTATCCTGCAACTTTACTGAATTTCTTGATTATTTCTGTTTTTGGTGGAGTCTTCAGGATTTTTCTATATATAAGATCATATCATCTGCAAAAAAAGGCAATTTTATTTCTTGCTTTCTGATTTGGATGCCCTTTATTTCTTCTTCTTGCCTGATTGTTCTGGGTAGGACTTCCAGTACTGTGTTGAATAGGAGTGGTGAGAGTGGACACCCTTCTTGATATTAGAGAAAAAGCTTTTAACCTTTCAGCATTGAGTGTGTTAGCTGTGGGCTTGTCCTATATGGCCTTTATTATGTTTAGGTATGTTCCTTCTATACCCAATTTGTTGAGTTTTATCATGAAAAGATATTGTACTTTATCAAATGCTTTTTCTGCATCTATTGAGATGATCATATGATTTTTATCTTTCATTCTATTAATGTCATGAATCACATTTATTGATTTGCACATGTTGAACCATGCTTGCATCCCAAGGATAAATCCCACTTCATCATGGTGTGTGACCCTTTTAATGTGCTGTTGAATTTCATTTGCTAATATTTTGTTGAAAATTTTGGATATATCTTCATCGGGGATATTGGCCTGTAGTTTTCTTTTCCTGTAGTGTCTTTATCTGGCTTTGGTACTTTGGTATCATGGTAATGCAGGCCTCAAGAAATGAGTTTGGGAGTGTTCTCTCCTGTTCAGTTGTTTGGAAGAGTTTGAGAAGAATTGGTGTTTATTCTTTAAATGTTAGGGAAACAAAGTCTTTAACAGTGGGAAGAAACTTGGGATAATCGAGTCATTAGAATCAATCTTATAATAGGGCCTGTACTAGTGATTGACTTGGACTTTGTAGGGGTGGGGTGAGAGTATGGGTCCCAAGGTGGAAGGCACGGGGGAGCCAAAGGGAAATGGTGCAAAGAGATTTTGTGTATATACATTCACTAACCTGACACATTTGTGTAACTGCCTACTCCATATTGTCACAGTTTCTCTTCTTTTTTTCTTAAGTCTGATCCCCACCAACCTTTTATTTTTATCACTGTATGCAGATATTTTCCAATTTTCCCTTCCATATTCACTCTCTACCCTGTCTTTGCCACAGAATGCTTGACCCACAGCAACAGGCTTCCTATTCCTCTTGCTTCAAGATGAATTTGGCTAGTAGGGACAATCGCAGGGGTTGAAAGGGGGAAGAGAGTGAGATCAGGATATTTATTCCCCTGGCTTCCTCTCTCCAGGGTCACCTTTGGACATGTTGCTTCCTCCTCAAATGACAAAAGGTCACAGTGACTCCCACATGGCCCTCTCCACACAGTTCTCTTTGTCTCCAGGTTCTAGTTACCCCTTCATTTTTTCATCATTTCAGGCGTGAGGGTGAATGGAATCATCATTCCATATGATTTCCATGATGACTGATCTAACTTTCTAACTCTCCTCAAATTCTCCAATTTGAGTGTGCCATCTGTTTCCTGCTGGGACCCTGACTGACATAATCGCTATGCTTACCATCTTGCTGTCTTCTTTGCTCTATTATCTGTTCTTTATTTGAAGGAGTAAAGGATGAATGCTTTTCCTTTTCAACAGCATATGTTTTAGTTAGAGTTTTGTTTTGTTTTTAGGTTTCAAGGAGCTGAGACATACTCATGCTACCTTAAGTAATAGGAGTTGACTGCGAGGACATCAACAGAAATAAAGACAGTAATTTCTATCACAAAGTTAGCCTGTACAGACGAGCCGGTGCTGCACACAGCTAGATCTCAAGGGAACTAGAAGGCAGTTCAGTTTCTTTTAAGTCACAATCCCTTTTCATATTCCTGCAGCGTGTCAAGGACTCCCATGCACATTTTTCTAGATTCTCTCTTGACCTTAACTCTCCTTGGGAGGTCCAGGGGTCATATCTATACCCTTTGAATCCAATTAATTCAAGGCCATATGCTTAGTGGGTAGGTGTTCTGGATCTTGCATCTTGTCTTCGCTTACTGGCTGTGTGCCTTTGGGCAAGTTACTTAATATTTTCTAAGACTTACTTAGTCTACTTGTAAAATGAGAATAATAAACAGTCTTACTTCATTTGATTCTTGGGAAAAATTCAATCTGATAAAGATGGGCTGGGTAAAGAATAATGCTCAGCAAAGGTAAGGTACTGCTACTATCATTTTCATTAGAAGCAAATTGTTTTGGCAATGACTTATGGGAAAATAAATCACTGAACTCCAGTCTGGCTAGCAGCCCAAGGTAATAAGACAAGCCTCTGATGCTTACATGACATGACCAAAGGAGTTTTGTGGACAGGGATTGTGCACAAAGTTGCCTAAATGGGCATAACCAGGGTCAAGATCAACTATCGTTAAGATGTCTTGCAGACTGATTGCAGCACTAGCTACCCAGTGAACACTGGTAAACCTTGTGTCTCAGTTGCTAGTTAGGGCTCATTCACTCCTCCATGAAGCTGGGTTGGGATAGCCTCTCAGCTCTAGGGAGGAGACTCTCTCATCAATCCCTCATGGCAGGGATTCTATGTTCTCTCCTTTAGTGTAGTAACAGTTTTCACTTGGTCTCTCTTATATTCTGGATGTCATAGATTAGCTTCTAGGTCTTCAGTTCTTTATGTCTCAAGTTCAAAGTCTCTCAGAGAAGGATATGATCCATATAGGTGGTCACCATCTTCTCCACTGGGCAGAACTTTTCTATCATCTCACTTCATGGGCTAAAGGACACCTGTGGACTGATTGACTTTGGGTCTGGAGTCTACTCCTTCCTGAAGCAGTAACTGGTAGTTTGAGGGGTGATGTGGTAGTAGCATGATGACATAGCAGAAAGTAGTTGAGAAGGAAACTCTAGGCAGGCGCCCCTTAGAAGGAGCTTTGCAAATAATAGGTAATTCAAAGATTTGGCCCATCCAGTAAAGGGTATAAATTCTACACCCTGAGTGAATTTTATGGCATGTAAATTATACCTGAATAAAGCTGTTTGGTGGGATTGGAGTAGAAAAGACAAATGATACTGAGTAGAGTGTGGTCGTGACTGTTGGGGGCATCATCCAACAACAAATATTTATTGACGTCTACTATATGTCATATATCATACTAGCTATTGAATATAAAATATAAATAGATATATTCCCTGCCCTTCTTGAGATAATACTTGGGATATTAAACCTCTATTTCACTTCTTGGTAGAAGTGCAATATACTTGGCATTGTAGTACAGATTTTGTTTCTCTGGGCATGAGATAAAAAGTCATATTTCTGTGTTTTGTATACTAAGTGCAAAAATATTTATGGAGTGACACAGAGTATGTCAAGGAAAATTATGTTTCAGATCAGGCAAACTTTCCCTCTAGGCTATCACTTCAAATATTGAGTAGAATTATAATTTTGGTGACTTGATATCTAACTGACAATATCAAACTAACTGTACCTATTTTTTCATTTTCTGGATATGTCAAAGAAGTAGTTCTTGCCCTCATAACAATGAAAATGCTTTTAAAGTTGCTTCTGAAAAGGTATACAACTTATAATTCTTTTCATGGTCTTGGAGCAATCTGTTTAATTTACTGTTCTCCATGACATATTTCTTTCTTCTTCTTGTGAATCTGAGTTGAAAATGAGTGAGAGAGTATATAAGGAGTGGCTGTTTCATTTTCCTAAAGGAGCATTTTAGCTACACTGTCAAGCAGAGATGGTCACTATTGCTTTTTCTTTATGCAGGCATGCATAGTTGATACTTTACCATATTTTATATTGCTCCACATTTACTCATTTACCTATTCAACAAACATATTTTTAGCACTTGCTTTGTGTCAAGTTGTGGTCTTGCAGCTGGATATAAAAATGTAAATTTTGGTCCTTTTACAAAAAAAATTACTGTCCAGTGAGTGCTAAACAGTGTCCTGCATACGATCTTCCCTTCAAATTTTGTAAATTTTATAAAATTCCTTGCAAATTATGCCTGTGTGTCATAGTGTTTCATAATAGGGAAATAACAGTTTAATTCACAAAATTAATGAGGGGCCATATCATTCCAGAGTCAAAGAGTATTCCCTCTTCTGGTAAATGTAAATTCCCTCTACCCACTCTGAGTTTATGCTGCTCCAGACTCATCTATTGGCCCACTGCGGTACTTTAGATATAGAATCTCAGGGACAAAAAATATTCAGAGTTAAATTTTGATAGATTATGTCAAATTGACCTCCAAAACTAGTAATAATTTGCACTTTTACCTACAGTGTACAAAACTGCACTTCTCATAAACTTGCCAATCCAGGATATTATCATTTTTGTGTGACATTTTAAGCTGAGCCCAATGTGTAAAACAGATCAAGGCTGAGCTGCCTCAACTGAAACAGGAGCCCAACTGGGGAACGCTCATAGGCCTGTCTAGTTGGCTTCCCCATTCCCTTCCCTGTGGGTTCTTGCTGGCATCTCTGAGGAATCCCAGGACTCCATTAAACATAGTTTAAAAATTATGGTTTTCTAGTTTATCTTTACAGCTGCAATTGGTTAGTTTCTCATGAGTAATAGTGATATATCTTTTCTGGCATTTGAAGCACAGATACTTAGCTTTCAAATTAACAATGTGTTTCTTTTGTTGGTACTCTTTGAGTTATAGTGGTATTTAAATATTATTTTGAGTTCTCCAGGCACAAAATAAAAGTCATTATGTGCTTACACATTGATTTCAAAAACTAACAACCAAGATCTGAGTAGGATGCCAACATAAAGAGCTTTATTATCTTCAGTGCCACCTCATTACAAATTAGGCCATGTATGTCAAATTAACTGCTTCAGGTCACAAGAGAAACATTTAGCAAATTTCAAGGGTAATATCTCCAAATTTAATACATATGTGTATTCCATTGTGGCCTAAAAGGCTTCCAAAGGACTGAACTAATGTTTATGGAAATATTCATACTTAGGTTGGAAGACTTGTAAATACCAGGACAAACCAGAGAACACAGAGGATTCTAACTACACTGCATTAGTTTAGCCAAGGGTAGCATTTGGACAGATATACCAGTGACAATGGATCTCTTGGATCATGTTTTCCAATTGCTTTTTCCATCAAGGCACATCCTGAAATTGCACTAAGTATGCACTGACTACAAGCCTGGTCTGAAGCATTGTGATATATTTACTAGATATGAACTCTCCTAAAAGATGATGAGTTTCCAGGTCTTCTCAACTTGGAAAAGAAATGGAGCAGCAGAAACTCAACAAAGAGGCCACCATCACAGAGCAGTCACGTAACCTTGCTTTCAGACATAAATGATTGCGTCAATGATTATACAGTAGGTAGCCTCCAATGATCCCCACCTCCTGGTATTCATACCCTTGTGTCTTTAAAGAAATCAATCTAATACTGTTTGCTCATGTGATCTGACACAGCTCGGCTAATTCTGAGATAAAATGAACTGCCACCTACACCTCATTTGTCCTCTTACTATTGCTAACTTACCGTCACTAAGGAGAAACCCTGGAGCAGGTAGTTGTTATAAATCTAAATATGTGTCATCTTTATAGCAAATCATTCATTTACATTAAATGCACTTACATACAGGCTTTACCCCACTCTATTTTGTTAGCCAAAAATACCAGTGAGAGTTTTTATAATTATTTTCCATTTTTTTCAAGCAGTTACAATCTTTATGAAATTGAATTTAAATAATTATATCCTTCTGGGATTTATTTTTCAAAAAGCATTTTGTGTCAGGCCAAATTTGCAACGCTTCATTTAACGTTGCTGAAGGAAAGAACAGATACTAAAATATTTTGAGCTGGAGCTTTACATAGACGAAGATAAACTGCAAATACTGATTACTAATTACATTCATATTTTGTACCAAAAAAATCAGGAGGAGTTGCAAATATGACAAGATTCAATATTTGGCATTAAACTCTCTTGTAGAATTTTAAAAGTTCAAAGCTGAATTTTTTAGCTAGTAAGAGAACCAGCAGGTAAATCCCAATCTGAGTGGCTGCCTCAGGAGTTCTGGGAAAATGGGGGGACCTATTGAGAGCCCTGTTTGCATGAGGGTACACAAAGACGACTGATGGAGGAGCTCTGAAACACCGGGCCTGAGGGTTTTGAAAGAAGTGGTGTGGGGGAAGGAAGACTCAATGCTGCCACCAGTTGTAAACTCCAGAGAGTTGCAGTTCCTAAGCTTCCTCCTGGGACCCTGGACTTGAGTAAGACTTGGTGTCCTTTAAACGTCAGTTACTTCAGTCTTAGCCCTAAATGCTGTAAAATTAAAGGGTCAGGCTACTCTTTTGGAAGACTGGTAAAAGGGACAATTCTCCTTCTTCTATCTGTCTGGGATCTGTGGTTAAAGTGGTTGGCATGGCGAGGTCAGTAGCAACAGTGATGGTGAGCTGGGGGGCTGCAACAAGGTCAGGATCTACAGTCTTGCTGGGAGTTGCTGAAACAGGACCTTTGGATGTGTCTGATCTGATACCATGGATAATTCACGACTTTAAAAACAACCTTCTAGCTTGTGTTGTCACCAGGTCTAGCGTGTGATGTCACCAAGCAGTGCCAACAGACACTTGCGCTCCCGTTCCATCCACACTCTAACTCACCTCTGACCCTTACACCAATGTCAATAGACCATCTTTTATTTTTCACCCCATCCCAGTTTCTCAGGGAAGTCACTCAGACCTCCTCAGGATGAGGGAGGGGTTTCTTTTACATATAGTGCTTTATATAAAAAAACTAAAAGTGTATTTGCTTATTTCTTAGAGGCAAGTTAAAATGTGAAAATATGCCTATATCAGGATGGCTTGTCAGAACATCATGTATCTGGAAGTTGCAGCTACTAAGAAAAGGATCTCATGAGTCAGAGTGGAGGGTGCAAAACAGTTCCCCAGGGAGAATGTCAGTTACTGAGATTGTCGCCCTCATTACCCCTCCAGCTCCTCTTCCCTTACTGCCCTCCTCCCTACCCCAAAGCACCACGTGAGGTTCATGTGGCCAATGGAAATGATGCTGGTCTCCTGTGGAGGCTTGGGGTGGGGACCCAAAGTACAAAAGAAGCTAACATTTATTGAACGTTTAATATACGCCAGGTACTGTGCTAGTTGCTATTTGATTTTCACTTAAGCCCCGCAAGTTAGACAACATTGACATCGTTTGGAAAGATTAGAAACTGAGGGGGAAAGTCTAAATAATTCTATAGTTATTGTTTGAGGCTGGTTTGAACTTAAGTTAATCCAGCTCATGCTATTGTCTCAAAAATTTGAGAAGGAATGTGCCCGTCCCCTTGAGATGTTTGGACATCTTGAAGCTTCAGGAATTACACTCTTGTAGGCTACCTTTTACTTAGTGTGTGAGTGAGTGTGTGTGTGTGTGTGTGTGTGTGTGTGTGTGTGTTTGCATGCACATGGGTATGTAATAGCTTTGATAAATGGGTGGAGCTCCAGGGTATTATGGAAGGCTGAGTTATTTAATAAAATTGATCATGGCAGATATATGACTAAATCTTTACTGATTTGTAATCTATTCTGGCCAAGCACTGGGAAATAAAATTGATTCTCATTAATTTAATTATCACAGTTGAGAGTGAAATTGGCGACATATTTAGCTGTGGTTCTGAATTCTGCCTTGAGAAAGCCCTACTCTAACTTAGGCATGTTTTCTTGAGGCCTGTTCACGTGGTATTATTTTTCAGTCAAGTGCAGTAAAAGGGTGGCTATTGGAATTGAAGAGAATAATTATAGTTTGAGGCAGATCCTAGAGATTAGCTGGTTGAATTAAATTTGAAGGTCGATCCCAAAGGAAAATTGGAAGTCTCGCCACTCTTGTCTATGCATGGCAGGGACAAGGACGGCATAAAGGGAGGGGACGTGGGGATGAGGAAACAGCTTCCAAAACCAAATTCTAACGTCTGTCTATTTTGAGCTGTCTCTTTTTCCTATTGAAGACTTTAAGCTTTTCATTAACAATGGTCATCATGCATTTTTCAAGCGTTTTTTTGATAAGGCAAATACATTTTTAAGTTTATCTGTGACTCTCTTGTTTATACTTAAGGCCATGGAAAAATTATTAATCTCCTCCTTTCTTTTTCAAAAGTGTTCCTGTTTGGATGATAAATTATAGCTACTCTGATTATTGAGCACCTGCTATGTGCTAGGCACTGGAGATAGACAAAAATGAGCCAAACTAACATGGCTCCCTATCCTCAAAGAGCATATGTTCTTGTGGAAGGTCCAGCCCCCACTCCAAAAAAAAGTCACTGAAAAAATAAATAAAAGAATTACCAGGTAATATGAAGGAATCAAGCCAGAACCTGATATAATAATTGAGAATGAGGGAACATCTTTAATTACAGTAACTATAAAAAGACCTCCTGAGGAGATGACATTTAGGCCAAGACCTAAGGGATGAAGAGTTAGCCGTGCAAAGTCAGAGGAAGACTATCTCTGGCAGATGCAAAGGCCCTGAGGCTCTAATTCTCTAGCATATTTGAGAAATTGAAAAACTACAGTGAAGATGTTGTTTAGTAGCAAAGAAGAGTGGCATCGGGTGGTAGACAGGGCCCAGGTTGTGCAGGGTCTAGGATTCACTTTGGTAAGAAGCCTGGATCACATTCTAGATGTAATGTGGAGCCACTGAAGATATTTTAAAAGCAATTTTAATTGTTATTTCTAAGCCAAGGTTTTCTCTTTTTAAATTGTATAGCATTTAGTTGTTTGCATTTTCATACAGAGAATTGCAAAAATTAAATGATTCATAATCTTGCTGCCCAGATCACCTAATGATATTTTAATTGAAAAGTTTTGTTTTTATGCATTTAGATACACACACACACACACAAACACACATATATATTCTCTTTCTTACTCTGATGTTCTTGCCTTTTTTCCAAGAGTAGTCATTATTAAACAGTTTCTTGTGTTTCTTTCAAAATTTTATGCAGATACTTAAGCATTTGTATATGTAAAAAACAAATGGGATCATGTTTATATTATGTTCTGTACTTTCTTTTCACTTAATATCAACACTCACAGAATATCTTATAAAAAGTTACGTAATATTCTATTTTATGGATGTATGATCTTTCTTTTTCAACCAATCACCTATGATTGACATTTTTGTAGCTTTTTTTGTTTCGCTTTGTCATAACAAAGAATGCTGCCAAAACATCTTTGATTATAAATTTTAGGATATTTTTGCAAGTGTAATTATTGAGTAACATTATTATGTGTTTTTAAAATTTGAAAGATATTGCTGAACTGTCCTTCCAGAATAATTTCACCAGTTAAAACTGTTCCCTCCAACTACATGAGAAAGCCTGTTTTCTGACACCCTCTGAATACTGGATGTCATGAAATATTTTAATTCTTCCCACTTAGTAAGTAGAAAATGATGTGTCAATTTATTTTGAATGAATTTCTTTGAATCGTAAATGGGATTGAGTTTCTTTTCTTATGTTTACGTGTTTTCATTTTTGTATCTTTGTGACTCTCTGTTTATATGTTTTAATTACTTTTTAGTGGGTCATTCTTTCATTATTGCTTTATGGGCGTTCCTTGTGAAATGACTGATTTGTAATTAAGGGAAGTATGCCTGACAATATTGTAACAAATATGTTTTCCCAGCTTGACATTTTGCTATCTAGAACTTTGATTTTCAAGTAGTCATATATAGGAAGTTGTTTTATGGAATCTAGATTTTATGTCATGATGAAAAGAACTTTTCCATTCCCAGATTACAAATTATAAATAAATTCAACTATATTTTCATCTGGAGCTATTATTTTGAATGGTTTTAAGCAAGGGGACAACATGGCTTGATCTGTATTTAAAAAGTTCATTTTTGGTGCTGTGGGATATATGGATTTGAGGAAAATATGAGGGGATATGGATAGACTAGTTAGGTGACAGTCAGGTGGAAAGAGATGATGGGGGCTAGCTGACTATGGTCACAGAGAAACTCCAGGAAAGCAGACAATTGCAAGATGTTTTGGGGAGCGTGTCGACAGGACTTCATTATGTGCTGACGTGGGTACTGCAGGATAGGGAGGGATGAAGTCTGACTCCTAGGGTTTTTACTACTGAAACTGAGTGGATGTCCTATTACTCACTGAAATGAAGGAGGCTGTAGTTGGTGGCAGGGGCATTTTGTGAGAGAAAATCTGGAGTTCTAGTTTAGACATGTGAAGTTTGACACGTTTGAAAGACATCCAGTTGTAGCTGTTTACTGTTAGGTAGGTAACTAAACATATTAATCTCGAGCTCAGACGTAAGGTCTGGCTTGGATGGCATTTTAGTCTTGGAGATCAACCAGAGTAAAGTCTGAGATACTGTGACATTTAGCTCAGGATAAAGGGGAAAGAGTCAACCAAGGAGGCTGAGAAACAATGGCTAGAATGAGAGGAGAAAATCCTGGAGAGATGGTATTGCTGAAGCCAAGAGAGGAGATTCTGTGAGGGAAGGAGACGTCAACTCTACGAAATGCTGGTGAGAGGGCAAGTAATGCGAGGATTGGATTTGGCCCATGGACATCATTGGTGATCTTCATAGGAAAGTCTCAGTGGGGTGGACGCCAGGTTTGATGGATTAAATTTGGATGTGAGGACATATTTATTTTGTTATCCCCCATCCTTCAACACTCCCGGCATCATCACAGCACTATCTGCTTTGAATTTACAGGAATAATCTCGTTATGATCATTATCCGTGTTTTGTCTTCATTAGAACCCTGGTTCCCTTGTTGCACTCTCATCTGCCATGCTCTCATTCTCCTAATCACCCGTGCATCTCGTATTATGTTCTCTTCTTCTTCCTCCTCAACTCCTGAAATCCTTTCACTGTGCCGTCTGAAAATCACAGTGCACTATTGGCAAACATTTCTGTATCTCAACCATTTCTCTGAAAGCCCCCTTCTCCTTCTTGTTCTAACAGAAAACTGATCTTCCCAGAGGACCTTGCTTTCTCTACAGCCATGCTAAACGGTGGTTGTTTTATTTTCTTCCAGGCCTGTAGATGGAATGGGAGCCCTCTTTGCTCTCCATTGTTGTTTCAGACCATGCCCACTCTTCTTCTTTTAAAAATTTCCATCTTTGACTCTTATGCCATTAGATTATATTGCCCTCTACTGCTCACTGTTCCCTTCATCTTCACACTCTTGAGATATTTGCCCATCATTATTTTAACTCCTGCCTAATTGGAACTCTCTGATGCAACTCATCATAATTCTTGCTTTTTTCAGTATACTTGATACTTTTAATACCTGCAGCTAGTTCCTTGAAGTTATCTCCTCCAATGGTCTGGCCCCCCACCTATCTGAGCAGCTCATCCCCATGTGCATACCCTAAATCTTGTTATATCAACACCTGCAACCCCTCCATCATCTCAGTTCCATCCTCTCCTTCCGTCTCACTGCTGTTAGCCCTCCAATTCTAACAATTCATTAGTCCCACTAGGATCACCAATCCATCAGTTGATTTTACCTCCTTTTCATTGATTTTCATCTTCTTGATGTCTTCTTTTCCTTCTTTACCCAACTTACAATTTTATAGTCAATTATTATAATCACTCTCAGATACTGACTCTCTTGACCCTCTCGTTAAATTCATGTCTATGAATGTCCATGAACCCCAAGTATTTCCTTACTGCTGCTTGACACTCTTACTATATTTTCCTTGTATGTTCACTTTCACACTCTCTGGACAATTATTTCAGACCTTTTCTCTCCTTAAACATCCAATGAAGGCTTCTCCAAATACTGTCAGCTTATGAAATTTTTTATTTCACTAAAAATTTGAAGCACCCAGACAAGATGTTACACTGGTGCAACATTTATCCACCTGCCCACACTTGCTCCCACATTTCCCGCTTTCCCCCTTGTTACCATAAATGACCTACCTGTAGTCTTGCTTACAACCATCTTGCCAACTGTTCACTACTCACCTGTTTCACCCCTCTCACCTCTCAAAGATATTGCTCCAGCATCTCCCGTTCTCTCCTACATTATACATTTTTACTTTTTACTGGAACATTCTTATTAGCATACAAACATAGTGTTACTTCTCCTTTCATAAAAACACAGAAGAAGAAACAAGACAAAAACTCCTCTACAGACCTATTAATTTACAGCCCTTTTCTAGGAACTCTGCACAATAGTTGTTTACTCTCACTATATCCACTGTTTCCAATTATCCTCTCTTTCTCTCTTAAACCAATTCCAATTATGCTTCCACCCCCACTACTTGGCCTACGTTGCTCTTATCAAGGTCGCCAGTAACCTTTATGTTGCTAAATTCGGTAGTCAATTCTCATTCCTCATTTTAATTGAATTTTCATCAGCATTTGGAATTGTTCACTCTCTCCTGCTTCTTATACTTTCTTCATTTGGCCTCCAGGACACTGCACTATCCTGGGTTTTTTTACCTCACAAGTCGTTCCTTTCGAGTCTTTTTTTGCTGAATCCTCCTTTTCTCCTTGACCTCCTAATGTTGGAATATCTCAGGGCTCAGTCCTTTGTCATCTTGTTTTTCTATATGCACTCACTTCTTTGGTGATCTCTTGATGACGATGATTCCCAATTGTATATGTCCGATCCAGATCTCTCTCCTAAACCTTAGACATATGTATCCAACTACTTACATGTCATGCTCACTTAGAGACCTCCAATTCAATGTGTCCAAAGCTGGACTCGTTGTCCTCCCAAACCTGCTCCACCTACAACCGTCCTCATTTCAATTGATGGCAACACTGTTCTTTCACGCAGCTGCTCGACCCAGGCGGAGTTATTCATGATTCTTTTCTTCCTCTCAATCCCCATATCCAATCTCTCAGAAAACCTTTTTTTATTTTCCTGAGAAAGATTCACCCTGAGCTAATATCTGTTGCCAATCTTTCTCTTTTTGCTTGAGGAAGATTTGCCCTGAGCCAACATCGATGCCAGTCTTCCTCTATTTTGTATGTGGGTTGCTGCCACCAATGAGTGGTGTAGGACTGTGCCCAGGAACTGAACCCTGGCCACTGAAGTGGAGCACACCAAATTTAACTGCTAGGCTGCAGGGCTGGCACCTCTCAGGAATCTTCTTGATTCTACCTTCAAAATTCACTCGGAATCAAACCACGCCTCTCTATCCCTAGTGCTGTTATCATTGTGTTTCTCCAGGTTATTTAAACAGCCTCCCAACAGATCTGCCTCTTTCCATTTTCCCCGACTCTCCCCCCAGTCCATTCTTAACACAGCAGCCAGAGTAGCCCTTTTAAACACTAGTCAGAGTATGTCACTCCTCTGCTCAAAACCATGCAGTGACCCTCCCTCCCCTCTTACAATGTCCTCCAAGGCCGTACATGATCTGCATACCCCTTTCTCCCCCGCTTGATTTTTTTTTACCTCCTTTCCTACTTCTTGGACCTTAGCTCACTCTGTTCTAGCCAAATTGACTTCCATGATGTTCCTCAAACTCTCTAGACATGGCTAAATCCCTCACTTTCTTCACATTTTCCTTTGAATGTAGATAAGCCCTACCCAAACAACCCTATTAAAAAGTGACAATCCCTTCACCTTACGAGCCCTCTCATCCGACTCTATATTTTCTCCCACATTACACTTCACACATTCCAACATGCCATGTATAGTTACTTACCTGTTTATCACAACTGCTGTTTATTTTCTCTCTCTTCCTGTTAGAATATACACTTTAAAAGGACAGGGAGCTTAGTTTTGTTCTTTATTGAATCACAAGCACTTAAAATAGTACCTAGCTCATTGTCAGTACTCAATAAATATTTTCAAATGATTGAATAATATTTTTGAATGAATGAGTGAATGAGTTACCAATAACTGGCAGAGTGAGGGTCCCATCCTGGAGGTCAGGTGCCTGAACTCTGTTTAATCAGCCAATTCCACTTCCTTTCAAGGCCTGTATTAGACAAAGAGTAGATGTTGCATGTACAGAGGCAAAGGAAAATGGCTCAGACATTTATTACTCTGTAAGACATGACCAAATGGGCTCACTTATCATCCGTAAAAATCTCTAAAATCTATTAGGCTCTCTAGGGTCTGTTTACTAAAATCAATACTACAAGCCACATTATTAAAGAATTATGATGGCAAAATTGAGTGCTTCAGTGGTTTTGATATACAGCCAAAGATATAGGCAAGCAAAGCCAAAAGAAGACTCACTGCCCCTTTTTAATCTTTATGATTGGTTAGGTATTGTCAGAGAATTTGAGTTCTACCTAAAATATTTTGTTAACTGGAAAGGGAGGAAAATTAACAATATCCAACATTGTGATTAAACTAACCCAAATGGTTCTGGAAGTTTGTGTAGACTAGACAATACTCCTTTCTGCTTCCCTTTAAAGAGGTGATGATGATGATGATGACAATGACATGATAACATTAATAGTGATGAAGGAAAAATTCAGTTTTGCCTTTTAGTTATATATGTAGATAAAATGGAATATTTAAATATTTCTCATATTGCCAAGAGAGGCTGTTTTCTTGCATACTGTCTTTGCAGATTAGACATTGATTTATTATTTTAGAAACAAGTTTGGCAACATTGTAGAAGTAGAAAACTTGTCCAAGTTAATTCCTAAGGTTCTAATCCCTATTCTTCTAACAACGTGGGTGTGTATATCCGTGTGTGATGGAGGATGTGGCATGAGGGTGGGTGGTATTTGTTGAGAACAGAATATACTTGCTACCATCCCTTTTCCAAAATATCTTGTAATCCACTAATTAATATTTAAGAATTCATATGCTCCCCTATTGGTAAAGTTTATATAGTTATTCTCAGCATACTTGCCTGTAATGAGATATTTGCCTAGCTTAAGGACTGGCGTCGGGGAGGGGTCTTTGTTGGGGAAGAGGCATCAAAGCTCCTGTTGGGGACTTAGAACACTTGAGGGAAAGCAAATCTGGAGAGGGCCCTGTAAAAGAGGTCTTTGACAATCACCAAAAGATTAGCTGGTGGTGTTGGGTGGTGCTGGTAATGGGAGGTTCTAGAGTTTTGGATGTGGGAAAGAAAAAAAGAAAAGAAAATGATGAATAGTTTTTGTGTCAATAAAAGTTTTTGTGATTGGACATCCTTTGAGTCCAGAGGGTGATACTGAAAACCATCTGAGACGTTCCACAGGATATCTGTAGGTGTATATTTCAGAGACCATGGGTGATTGTAGTTTTCTTTTTTGGGCATCAGCAGAGCATTGTCAAAAGAAGCAGTTTTCCCTCTATTTTTTACCCTCAGATCTACATAAACCATTTTACCTGTCCTAGTGGCTTTTCCCTTAAAAGAATTTCTCTTTGCTAACATTTTTACTGTTTTTTTCTTCCTGACTTGTGAGTCAAAGAGATCAGATGACCTAAACCTAGTAATTTTAAGTTGACCTTCCTTGAAGGCAGTAATTGGAAAGGAAGATGACTTTACTCCCTTTCTCCCTTGGTTTTAAAAAGTTGTTCCTTGTCTTTACCAAAGGTGATTTGGTGCTTTGAGGCTAAAATACAGAATGTGTTTAATATTCATTCCTTTCTTGATGTAGAAATGAAAAAAAGATGCTTCTAATTAATGTTTATGTTGTTATTGTTGTTTGGTTTTCTTTCTCTTTCACCACATATATATAAGTTTTTCTTAAACCTTTGGTCTTACAATGGGATAGCGAGAGGGGATAAATTCTTAGGGTTGGTGTCTGAGTAAGTAAAGGCCAGGGCTTTGTGAATTTGTTGCTTTGCAAACCCCCAAAGCTGAGGCTCAGCTTTGAATATTGATAAGGTTGCCCCTGGTTATGACACTTCATTTGAAATATTTTGAGGGTCCTGCTGTGGGTAAAATGAGGTGGAAGACTTGAACTTGAGCAGAACTCTGTCAAATTCTGAAAAGTCTACCATGGTTCTACTTCAGAGCTGAATATATATGCATACAGAATTTTATTGATCCCAGAACTGTGGCCTTTTATTTCTGTCTTAGTTATTCACACAACTGCTTCTTAAATAAGACAGGTTTCAGTTTAAGTTTGAGGATGTTTTAATCTGTTTTACAAAGCATCTTGAAGAAAGGGTGTGTTAGTTAGGGTTCTCCAGAGAAACAGAACCAATAGGATGAGTACGTATATTTACATACATAAAGAGATTTATTATAAAGAATTGGCTCATGAGATTATGGAGGCTGATAAGACCCAAGATCTGAGTTGGCAAGCTGGAGACTCAGTTTCACTGTGAAAGTGGGCAGATCTGAGACACGGGAAGAGTTGAAGAGTTTTATTTCAGGCCCCAAGGCAGGAAAAAACTAATGTCCCAGCTCAAAGGCAGTCAGGCAGGAGGAATTTCCTTTTATTTGGTGGAGGTCAGCCTTTTGTTCTATTCAGGCCTTCAATATACTTCGCTCAGCCAAATTAAATTAAACCAATTTAAATGTTAAACTCATCCCCAAATACCCTCACAGAAACACTCAGAATAATGGTGACCAAATATCTGGGCACCCTGTGGCCTCAGTGAAGTTGACACATAAAATTAACCATTACAAGTCCACCTCTTGTCAATCTGGCACTCATACACACCTCCTTAAGCCATACTTAATCTCTAAATGAAGATGATAGCAAGATCTTAATTCAGCCTAACATGATACAACTATCCTGTGCATAGATGAATGTTATGGACTAAATGTTTGTGTCCCCCTGCAAATTCATATATTGAAGCCCTGACCCCCAGTGTGGCTGTATTTGGAGATGGGGCTTCCAAAGGAGTAAATAAGGTTAAATGAGGTCATAAGGATGGAGTCCTGATCCACTAGGATTATGTCCTTATAAGAAGGGACATTAGAGCATTCTCTTGAGCTTTCTTTCTGTGTGCATATACCAAGGAAAGGCCACGTGAGCACGTAGTGAGAAGGCAGCCATCCACAAGCCAGAAAACAGCCCTCCCAGAAACCCAATATGCCAGAACCTTGATCTTGGACTTCCAGTCTCCAGAACTGTGAGAAAATAAATTTCTGTTGCTTATGCCACCCAGTCTACAGTACTTTGTTATGGCAGCCTGAGCAGTCTGAAAGAAAGGGAAACTTGAGGACAGAGAGTGAATCTAATCTTTAGGCTTCCTGATATCAGGAATTTTTTAAGAGCACATTCATTTCAGGTTTCATGGCACATTATTAAATGAAAATAGTCATTAAAGAACAGCAACGAGGAGTAGAGAAATCCTCTTTGAGCAAGTGTTTTTATCTGCACGTTGAAGAAAATAGTAAGTTATAAAACTTCTTGAATAAATGAGTAAGTCATTTAAAATGAATCTTGAGCATTTAGAATGAAAATAATTCATAGAAAAATTTTAAGAGTTGAATTCACATATATATTTCTCACATTACTCAAAATAGAGTTGTGATGGAAACAACCTTAATTGTCTACCAGAAGAAGGGAGTTACATAATTTATGGTTCATATACTTGGTGGGATCTTATGTGATAATCAAATATGATAATTATGCATGCCACTTGGAAAAATGTTTATCATGTATGTCACATGAAAGATATAAAATGTATCCACTATGATTATGCTTACATAAAATTGTGCCTATATATCAACAAGACCTCACTGTTTGTTTTACAGTAATTTTATATTAGTAGTACTTTTACAATAATGTTTAAAAGAATTTGTATTTATTTAATGATGAAAGTGCCTCAAAGCTGCCAATATCCATCCTGCTATGCAGCCTGTCCTTTATCATCTTCTTACGGGTTGTAGATTCCTCTGTCTTGGTGAGCCAGATGGCCTGCATACATCAGAGGGATCTGAGCTTGACATCCATTTGAGTCACAGTAAATGTATGTTTGGTTAAATATTTTTCTACTTTCTGTAAATCATTCTCATTAAGTACTTTCTTGAAAGAGCACAGCTTTTGTTTTTTCCTCTGCAGAAGCACAAGTTATACTGAAGGAAAGGGAATGAGAATTAAAATGGTTAATGTATCCAGGTAGGAGAAAACTTTGAAAAAGTAAAACTATATTTGGAATCATGAACCTTATTGTTAAAGGGACAGTAGTCAACTTTAGCAGTAGATTATCACTTCTTAGCAAAAAGTTCCCCCACACTGTCCTTCCACACTCATGCACAGATTGTTTTAGGTGCTTCTAAATGGCTCAATACATTCTTGGAGTTTATTGACTATAATATTTAAAAGGGCTTTAAATGTCTTTTATGGCCTTTCCAGCCCCTTCTCACATGCTGTTTATGATTGTCCCAACTGAGAGGTCACTTGATGCCTGCCAATGGCTTCAGGCCATCAGTGCCAGGGGTTCTATGAGATGAGGCTTAGGGAAGTGTGCTGGTCTGATTGGAATGGAGCTTGAGTTGGAGAGTTATGGAGGACATGACCAGACAGGTAATACAAGTCCAGACAGGGAATGTGCCAAGGGCACATTAATTTTACAGTCTTTCGTATCTGTTTATGTAACAAAAATTGTTCTGCATGCCTAAAAAGAAAGCTGGAAAGTCCTTGAAGGAAAAGGATGACAATTTTCAGCCTTATAGCTGAGAATTTTCATATTCATAGAACCTATTTGTCATTTTCATAGATTTTTGACCTAATTATTTCTTTGACAAAATTCCCTCCTAAGGAGCATTTTCTTTCAGCTATTCTGACTATTTCCTATCTGACATTAGGGGCTTGGGGAAGGGAACTCCCTGATATTGTGCCTCCTGGACGTCTCAGGTACCACGCCAGGCCCTAACACATTCGTTCAATTGATCTTTCAAAGCATTCAACAAAGATCCCCTAGTGCCCAGTTCCTAGATACTAATCTAGGACTCAGGAGAATAGAGAAAAACCCTACTTTGTGGAGTATAATGGATTTTCATGGATTATGTATGTAATTTTATTTAATCCTTATAACAGACCTGTGAGATCATTATTATCATCTATATTTTACAGAGGGGAAACCAAGGCTATGCAAGAGTAAGCAACTTCCAGCAAGGCCGTATAATTGGAAGAGCCAGTTTTCAACCCTCAGTCCGCCTGAGTCAGGGGTTAGAGATCTTTCTTGCATTTGGCCTGCATGAGAGTTTTCAGTGACTGAAATGGTGAAGACTTGTATGATGGCTCCTCCAAAAGTGGCTTGCACAGTAAACAAACATCAGGGAGCTCATGCATCAATTCAACCAATATTTAATAAACTTCTGTTATGTTCCAGGTTCTGTTCTGGAGCTGGGGACACAATAGTGGAGACAGCATACAAGACCAGATTGGAGGCAGGGATGCAAACCATAAACAAATATGTGTTTTGCTATACTATGATACAATATGTGATATAATTTTGGGTAGTGATGAAGGCTATAAAACTCAAGCAAGGTAAAGGGAGGTTCACTGACATGCAGAGGGGGTACTTTTATGTATGGTGCAGACAGAGGACCTCTCTGAAAAGGACATATTTGGGCAGAGACCTGGATGGAGTATGAAATCAGGTTATGAAAATACCTGAGGGAAAAGTGAACCAGGTAGAAGAGATGAAGCTCTGAGATATGAACATACTTCCAATGTTTAAGGACCAGCAAGGAGGCCAGAGTCGCTTGAGTGGAGTGAATAGGGATGCAGGGAGGAGGATAGAGGACAAGGTGAGAGGGGATGGGAAACCAAGATAGGGTTTTAAGCAGAAGAATTATGTATCTCATTTTTGTTTTTCAAAGGGATACTCTAATAAATGAATTTTTCATCAGGAAACCCTGACCAGCCCTTACTGGATCCTTGCTAGGTAACAGAACCCTTTCCCAAACTACTTCCTAAAATGATTTGGAGATATCAAATCTCAAAAGCTTTTTGAGGGTTTGGTAGAAAGAAACAAGACTAAAGGATTGTACAATGAGGCCTGAGAAGTCAGTTTAAAAACATTAGATTTTTTCCCCAGTTTCATTGAGATATAATGGACATAAAACATTGTGCAAGTTTAAAGGTTGGTTTGATACATATGTTGCAAAATGATTAGCATCTTACCATTAACTAACACGACCATCACGTCACATAATTATCATTTCTTTTTTGTGGTGAGAACCTTTAAGATCTACTGTCTTAGTGACTTTCAAGTATCTAATGCAGATGCAGTATGAGTCACAATAGCCACCAGGCTGCACACTAGAGCCCCAAACTCAATCCTCTTATAACTGGAAGTTTATGCCCTTTGACAAACATATCCCTGTTTTTCTCTTCCTCCCAGCCCCTGGTAACCACCACTCTACTCTCTGTTTCTATGAATTTGGCTTTTTTAGATTTCATATATAAGTGATATTTGTACAGAATTTGTCTTTCTCTGTCTGAATTATTTCACTTAGTATAAAGCCCTCCAATTTAATCTATGTTGCTACAAATGGTAGGATTTCGTTTGTTCTCACAGATGGATAATATTCCATTATATATAATATGTATATATTTATATTTATATATACATCACATCTTCTTTATACATTCATCTTTTGAGGGACACTTAGGTTGTTTCCATAAATGTCTGTGAATAATGCTGCAAAGACATTAGATTTTTATTTCCTAATAAAAGTAGGAGGAGTTTCTACGAGAGCATCTAGCAATCGGCATGGTAGGGAGGCCAGAATTGAATCTGTTGCTTTGCCTGCTGTGCTTAGCCCTATGGTGAGACTCTATGGAGAGGAAGCTTCAGGCAGATGCTACAGAAACTCTCTTAGCAAAGGTATCTATGAAACGTGGGGATATAAGCTGTGCTTCAGCCAGGTATGGACAGTATTGGTGCCTAGCTCTAGAGAACTAGGTGAACACAAGTGTGAACACCTTGAGGGCACTTTCCAGAGGGCTGAGGCATTCCCAAGTCAGCTGCTAGAATTTGCATTATTATTATTGATGTGCTTTCATCTGGAGGCAGACAGGTGGGTGAGAACTGGGAACAATTAAGCATAAGTCAGATGTTTCCTTGATTCTACTTTGCTGTACACTGTAAGACTTGCCTCTTAATAACAGCTCTTTTGCAGGGATTAGAGATGGGCAACGTAACACAGCTACATTGGATGTCTACACCAATTTTAAGAGACATCCTGATCCCAGAAACTTTAAAATGTGGAGGAAATCTGTTTCTTAGAACTAAGGAGATAAGGTATTTATAATATGGTATGTATTATAATATGGTATACCAAATATAATGGCATATTTCCTGGTATTAACTCAATTGCATCACTTTCCACCAAAAGGCATGGAGTCAAAGAGACATGGGTTTGTGTCTTGGCTCTTCAAGAGCTGTAAGTTACTTAAGGATTTATTTAGTCTCCCTGAACCTCACTTTCCTGTTTAGTAAACTGAGATAATCATAATTAAATGAGCATCGTAAGAGATAGTTCTTGTAAAGCACTTAGCATACTGCATAGCACATAGTAAGAGCTCTATGATATTGTGATTTATAAGAAATATATATTTGGTCCTTGTCCTTGTTTCTGGCACAGAGCTCCTAAAGTCCTCAGAATTTCCTAAGTGATGAGAGCAATAAAGATGTCTCGTGTTGTGTTAATGAGTTGACTTTTGGACCCCACCTAAGGATGGGGGCTGGTGGCCAGGAGAATCAACCCTGTGATTAGAGGGTTGGAATTTTCAGTCTTCCCACCCCAACCACCTCCATGGAGAGGAGAAGGACTGGAGGTCCAATCAATTGCCAGTGGTCAATGATTTAATCAATCACGTTTATGTAATGAAGGCTCCATAAAAATCCAAAAAGACAGGGTTCAGAGAGCTTCCAGGTTGGTGAAAACACGGAGATTTGGGGGAGCGTGGTGCACCTGGAGAGGCCATGGAAGCTATGTCCTCTTTCCCCATGTCCTGCCCAATGCATCTCTTTCATCTAGCTGTTCCTGCGTTAAACCCTTTTATAATAAACCAGTGATCTAGTGAGTAAAATGTTTCACTGAGTTCTGTGAGCTACTCTAGCAAATTAATTGACCCCAAGGAAGGGGTTGTGGAAACCTCTGGTTTATAGCCAGTAGGTCAGAAGCACAGATAAGGCCCTGGACTTGTGACTGACATCTAAAGTCTAAGATGGGGGTAGTCGGAAGCCCCAATCCACAGCCAGTCAGTCAGAAGCACAGGTGACAGCCTGGGCTTGGGACTGGTTTCTGAAGTGGTGGAGGACAGGCTTGTAGGACTGAACCTTTAACCTGTGGAACCTGGTGCTATCTCCCAGTAGGTAGTATGAGCATTGAGTTGAATTCTCCTTGGACTCCCTGCTGGTGTCTGAGAATTGTTTGTCGATGTGTCAGGAACCCTCCTCCTCATATTGGAATTGGTTCAGGAACCCAAAAAAGACTCAAAAATGGTAGTTATTATTATTTTATTTTTGTGCAGTAGAATAGTAACCTTCTACTAAATACCAAATAACAATTTGAAAGGAACATTAACATTTGGAGAAGGATATCTAGGCTGAGGAAGGATCTGTTAACCAAGTCACACAAACAATTGCTAGAAAAGTGGAAATAATTAGCTGTGAACAAAGCAGGAAGTGGAGTGGTAAAGAAAAATGACGTAACTGTTAGCTGCAAAAGTGAAGTGCTATCATGTATATAAAATGGAGAATAGATTTGTTGTGTAAAAATCTAGATTTTAAGAAGATAATCATTCTCATGCATTAAGAACCAGGAATTTTAAAATGTCCAAACTTTCTACATCTTTGCTCAGACAGCTGTTGACTCAGACCTGGTCATCATTGCTTTTTCTGACGGCACATCTGCTTCTCCTTATTGTTGCTCATTCTCAGCGTTGATCTGCGTGGAGAGAGCAATAGTAAGACTTCCTGAAGTCAGTGCCTTAGAAATTTGAAACTGTCGTGAGGTTAGTGTTATTTGATCCTCGGTTGTTTTAGTGGCTTTTATAAACCTTTATTTTGGGCCCTTGATGCAGTGATAGTACGAGAAGAGCCGGAGTATCTCGTTGAACGGTGGCTGAGGCAAGCTTGGTTTTCCTTCTATCAATCACCATCAGTAGAACCTTAGAAAATTCCCTCTAATCTCTCATACTACAAGCTTCTTATCTGTAGAAAGAAATTAATAAACACAGTGCTGGAATCTCACGTAGAAGAGCTGTTTTCATCTAGGTCTTATCAGTTTGACTCCATGCTTGAATGAGTAGCAGTGAAAGCACACGCCCAAAGTTCATAGTATGAATATGGTGATACCAAGATTACAAGAGTATTTAATGTGGTATTAAGGTAGCAAGCAGTAAATAATAAATAAGCTAATAAATAAAATAAGTATTAAAATATAATACTTTAAAGCACTGTTATCATTTGTGACTGTGCACACTGAATCTTATTCTTCAAATGCAAACCGTGGGCCGGGCAGAGCCTAGAGGTGCTCTGTGCAGAGCTCTTATTTAGTATGTCTCTTTAATAAACCTGACCCAAATGTGGCATTGATAAAGTGCTCCATGTGACCTGACAGAAGAGTGCTTAGTTTCTTAACGGTTGTTGTGTATCTCCCTCCATCACATTAATGACTATGTTTAACCAGTAAGTTGGTAAGCAGGTGCTGCATTTCTGTGATGGGAACAGGTGCAGGTTTAAGGAGCTTCCAGAAAAAAAAGGCAAGAGGGGAAGCATTACCAACTTCAGGCCTGGGCCTGCGAAGCTTCGTTGTAACCACTGTACCGTTCCTGAGCTATCGCCTAGCGAGTGTCATTGCTGCAGGCAAGTAGCTAGATCAATCTGTTGTCAGTGTTTGTTGCGTGGTTGATCTGTCACGTTTGTAAGAGCGTAAGGATGCATAATGTGGATGAGGAGCTGAGGGTGCTTTTGTGTGTGCTTGACGGAAGTGTGCGATGTGCTCTCCCTGACTGCAGAAGTGCCAGGCTTAGAATGTTCTTGAGCTACAAAATCGTCTCCTCATTACTGTGTACAATTAGTTACATGCCATCAGCTTATTGTTTGCTATAAATAGCCATAGATTTGTCTTCATTTGCATTTTAGAAGGCTGACTCTTTGCCCAACAAAGCATGATTTTTCATAGGAATGTGTGTTGGAGAGAATTGCAGATGCTATCTAAGGAAGATGAGGCAAAACCCTGGCAGGACTCTGGTATTTTTAAATAATGAGTCTTGGTTACGAAGAGTTTTCCTTTCTTTTATTCATTAAGGATCTCTTTTATTCCCTATCTTTGTCAAGCATACCATGTTTTGAAAATTGTCATCTATCAAACAGCATGTACCAAGCAAAATTTCTTCCCATTATAATTAATCACAGGAGCCATAATTCAAAAGCTCTGATCAGCTAATAAAATTATAGTTAAGAAAATAAAAATTATGTTTTAGTCAGGCTTTTGTTGACTTTTTAGAGATATAAAGTACAATTTCCATTAGTTATTTCTGAAAAATAATGAAAAACACTTCGCTGTACAACTTTTATTAGGCCTTCACAGTCCACTAGGGATCTAGGCACCTTAGACTAGCAACTTTGAATTGCTATGTCCTAGCCTCACATAGCTGTTATATTCTTATTATTTAATTATAATTACAATTATAATAATTTTTTTTTTTTTGCTGGGAAAGATTCACCCTGGGTTAAGATCTGTTGCCAACCTTTCTCTATTTTGTATGTGAGCCACTGCCACAGCATGGCCACTGACAGACGAGTGGTGTAGGTCTGCACCCAGGAACTGAACCCAAGTCACCAAAGCAGAGCACGCTGAACTTAATCACTAGGCCACTGGGACTGTCCCTATAATTATAATTTTTGTACAGAATTTTCTTGCATTATCTTGTGTAAGTCATCAGAATAATTCCTTCAGATAAATATTTTGTTCCCATGATATGAAGAAACTATGAGTCAGATAGCATAAATGACTTATCCAATATCACTTCAGCTCCAAAATTAGGCTCAAATCTCTCTTTGTAAACATTTTGGTCATCTACATTCTAAAAGTTTTGAACAACTCTGCACGTCTTCATGCATTTTTAAGTGGTTATGTAAAATTTTTCATCACAATAGTTTCAAATGTAAAGTTTCCAGTATATTGCAAATATTTCCACTATAACTAGAAAACTCTTACATCAGTCTTTTGAATATATCCAATAGCATACTGTGATCATCATCCAGTTACAAAATCCACAGACAAGTCCTTCTTTAATAATCACAAATTATGCATCATTTGTTTTCCTTAGACTTGTGTTTTCATCCCACTTTCCCCATAGAATGTTACCTTAAAGTTTTTATATTCAAACATATTTTATTAATCATAATGTTATATTTCTTTGCGACCAAAGTACAGTTGATCCTCATTATTTGCTGAATCTGTATTTGGAAATTCACCTACTCAGTAAAATTTATTTGTAACCCCCAAATCAATGCTCATGGCACTTTCACTGTCATTTGTGGACATGCACAGAGCAGTGAAAAATTTGAGTCACTTGTCGCACATGTTCCCTGTAGAGGTTGAAAAGGTGGCACTCTGCTTTCTTGTTTCAGCTCTCATACTATAAACAAGTGTCTTTTTTGCAGTCTATTTAGTGCCACATTTTTTCACATTGTTGTGCTTTTTTGTTGGTGATTTCCCCAACACTAAGTGCTGTCTAGTATTCCTAGGCACAGGAACACTGATATTCCTTTTGGAGAATATAGATGTGTTAGATAAGCTTCATTCAGGCATGAGTTACAGTGCCGTGGGCCATGAGTTCAATGCTAATGAATCAACAATATATATTAAATAAGGTATTCTTAAACATAAACGCTGTAAAATGAGGTTACATATTGATCAGTTGATGAAGATGTTGACCAGAGGCTCATAGGAACCCAACCCTGTACTTCTCCTGGGAGCAATGGTTCAGTACAATTGTCTTTTGGTATCTGTGGGGAATTGGTTCCAGGATGCCCAATGGATACCCTAATTGATGGATGCTCAAGTCTCTTAGTCAGCCCTCCCTGTCATCAGGTTCCATATCCAGGAATTCAACCAACTGCAGGTGGTAAACATGGTAGGTGATGTGAGGTTGGTTGAACCTGTGAATGTGGAATGCATAGATATGGAGGGCTGTCCTTATTTGCTAATTCAGTGTTCCCAGAAATTTTATAAAACATAACTACCACAAATAATGAGAATTGACTGTACATATATAATTTTAAAGTATTTGAAAGATACTCTGTAATCAGAAACTCTAAGTGTTGATATAGTTCTTCTGTACTGAGCTAACATTAAATTGTTTTTAATGTGTAATTAATTACTTACTGAATCAGTTTTATAGAGTGGGCAATTAAGTAAGTGAAAACAGAGGAGCATAAAGAGAAAAAGAGAGATGCCATGAGGGAGATAAAAGATTCATACCACTCATTGAGTTTTTACTATGTGCCTGTAAAAGAAAGGAAGAAAAAAACAAATAAGAGAGATGGAGGAAGAGAAAGTGAAAGAATCAGAGGATGAACGAAGAGAGAGCAGTGCAGAAGGTAGGGGAAAGGGGAAAGGAAAAGGGATTTTATTACATATTTCAGGAGAGATGATAGGCTTAAGGATCACACCTACCTGTAAAATGGAAGTCAGTGGTAACACACACACTCTCAAAGAATACCTAAAATGTGTAAATCAAAAATCTCATTCATCTTTTTAACAAAGGAAACCCTTAGTTAATTTTTATAGCACTATTTAAATACGTCACATCCGTACAATTCATTTAAAGTATGCAAGTCAACCCTGAAAGAGACTTCATACGCATCAGCCATCAATCCTAACTCCCCCTCCCCCATCCCAGCCCTAAGAAATACTAACCTGCTTTTCCCCCTGTTTTATTGAGATATAATTGACATATAATATTGTATTAGTTTCAGGTGTACAACATAATAATTTGATATATGTATATATTATGAAATGATTACCACAATAAGTTTAAACTTCCATCCATACATAGTTACAAATTTTTTTCTTGTGATGAGAACTTTTAAGATCTACTCTCTTAACAATTTTCAAACAAACAATACAGTATTGTTAAATATAGTCACCATGCTGTACATTACAAACCCAGAATTTACTTATCTTATAATTGGAAGTTTGTACCTTTTGACCACTTTCACCCATTTCCCTCGCCCCTGCCTCTATCCTCTGTATCTATGAGTTCATTTTTTTTAGATTCCACATAAAGGTGAGATCATACAGTATTTGTCTTTCTCTTTCTGACTTATTTCTCTTAGAGTACTGCTCTGAAAGTCTCCGTGTTGTCACAAATGGCAAGATTTCCTTCTTTTTTATGGCTAAATAGTAGTCCATTGTGTATATACACATTTTCTTCATCCATTCATCCATTGATAGATACTTAAGTTATTTCTATTTCCTGGCTTTTGTAAACAATGCTGCAGTCATTATGGGGGTGCAGATCTCCCTTTGAGTGGCTTCGTTTCCTTCAGAAAAATACCCAGAAGTGGAATTGCTGGATCATATGGTAGTTCTATTTTTAATTTCTTGAAGAACCTCCATACTGTTTTCCACAGTGGTTCCACCAATTTACATTCACACCAACTGTGAACAAGGGTTCCCTTTTCACCACATCCTCACCAAAACTTATCTCTTGGCTTTTTGAAGACAGCCGTTCTAACAGGTGTGAGGTGGTATTTCATTGTTTTAATTTGCATTTCCCTGATGATTACTGATGTTGAGCACCTTTTCATGTACTAATCTATCTTCTATCTCTATAAATTTGTCTATTCTGAACATCTCATATAAATGCAATCATGCAGTAAGTAATCTTTTGTGACTGACTTCTTCCCCCCATCCTTTATTGAGATTATAATTGACAAATAAAAATTGTTCATATTTAAGGTGTACATATGATCTTTTGATATATATATACACACACTGTGAAATGATTACCACAATCAAGCTAAGTAGCATATCCATCACCTCAAAAAAGATTTTTTTTTTGTGATGAGAACACAAGATCAACTCTCCTAGCAAATTTCAAGTATACAATACAGTGATTATTACTAACTGTAGTTACCATACTGTACATTATCTCTCCAGAACAAATCCTAGTTAATTGATTAATTTATCTATGGAAGTGGTTGTCCAACAGTGTTATTATGGATGAAATTTAGTGATGAGAAATTTACGGGAATTACAGCAGTATAGATTTGTCTTCCTTTAAGAAATCCTACCAAGATCAATTAAATGCATTAAGCTGGTAAAATAAGGAGAATCTTTTTATTCCAAAACTTTTCTTTTTTTCAGCAAAGATTTATTAGGTGGGCACCTCTTAAATTAGGGAAGCTTTAGTACATTTATATGTCAACTTATGATGAGTTAGAAATAAAAATAAAACATCTGTGAAAATATATACTAAATATACCATTTAATTCAATATGAAAATGTTATCCAACCTACAAAGGAATTGGGTATGATATTTTAAGAACCTATTTTATTGCATCAAGTGAGAGTACCTCTGCTTCTCCCAAATTTTGTCATTTACATTAGCTACATATTCTTCCTTTTAAAGTTAAATGGTAGCTTATGAAAGGGGTTCTTGGACTATGTGGTGTTATGTCGTATCAATGTTCCAGCAAATCGAGTACAATATTACTTGAAGAATGTTCATAATTCACATTTCATGCTTAAATTTCTCAGCCACCCTGACACAGATCCAAATATAAGTATTTTTGTAAATTACTTGTGTCTAATTCAATCAAATTAAGTTATATGGTCATGTCTGAGCAATTCTCAGTTTGATAATTTTTCATAAGTAGTGATGATATTCAGAATCATACTATGGTTAAGTAAATTAGAAATAAACATCTATTTTGAATTGCATAGAACAAGTTTCATTTAGCATTGAAAGGTAAAGCTAAAGACATTTCTAAATGGCACATCCAAAAACTGAAGTGTTTTTATCACCAAAAGTCAGCAAAAAATGCATTTCTCCACATAATTTTGAATGTAAAAAAAAGATCAAAGAAATAAATTCCAATTTCAGCTTTTAGCTGAATGTCACTGATCAGCATAAATCTTTGCCAAAATGTCTTCCTTAACAGCTTTGTAAACTGTCGTTTGCTTTAAAATTATAATGGTTGTAGAAATGGTAGGACAACATCATTCTGTTCTTTTTGAATGGTTTAACTTTCCCTATCGAGTTCACAAAGATTCCTTTTGAGTTTTCTTGCTTTTGGTTTGCTGAACCAAAGAGGAAAGTTACATGAAGCCTTGTTTTATTTAGCGCTTGTCTTCTGTGAAAACAAGTATAGTGAGAGAAGTGATTTGTTAAAGGAATCCAAAGTAGTTCACGCACACTTTTGAATGTCTCTATTGTATAGCTAAGGAGTAGGAAACCGTTCATTCAGTGGCCGTGTCTTTACCTTAGCCTACTTTCTCTTGGCCTAAACTTAACTAGGACGAATATCATTTATGCCTATAGTTTCAAAAACACAATAGGACAATGAGAGACTTTAGTCACAGTTTCCTAGCCTACCACATGGCGAAGCTAAATTATAAGTAGACACCTAATTTGTGATTTATCACAGCAAGCGGTTACTTGATTTTCTTTTTGCTATTGTTGCTGTTGTTGTGAGAGGGGGAAATGAGTTTGTAACAACGTAAACCTTACACACAAACTAGTAATTAAAATATTTTAAAACCACTCTGAAAGAAGTATTTCTTTTTCTTGATGATCTATTTCAGTGGATATATATACTCTTTTCTTGCCAAATAGTGAACTTGGGTTTTTGCATTTACTATGTGGGTATCCTGAATTATTGTACTGGTTGATTATGATCTGCATATATAACATAAAATGGTACTTTTAAAGAGATTTTTTATAGCATTCCATGAGATAAAATACCTCTTCCTAGCCTTTGTTTCTTTCTCCATCTCTTTATCTCCTCCTCCTCTTCATTTTCTTCTTCTACTTTTTCATCTGTTTCCATTTTTACCAGATGACTAATATACTAAGGGTGTTTTTCCATTTCCTATTACCTCCTCCCACTACTGTGCCTGGGGAAGGCTGAGCTAGCCATGCTCAGCTAGAAGTGAAGGAATTTTCTGGGTTGGAAAGATTGTCTACCCAAAGAACTTGGGATCTGGTCTTATAAGCCAAATATTGATAAAAATATAGTTATATTGATAATTATTTATTAATCAACTATTCATTGAGTACTAACTCTGGGCTTAGGTATTAAGTATATAGTAGTTGATAAGACGAACATGAGTTCTTTCCCAATCAAGTTTTTGTAAATGCATAGATAAGTTTCCAGTTGAATAGTTCTGAAAAATATATTTACCTGTGTACCTAACACTCAAGTTAAGATAAAAGACATTTCATCACCCGGGAAAGTCTCCTCATGCCCCTTTAGCCCATTTTAAGTCATTTCTCCCTGACCACCCCTTATCCACAGCAACCATTCTGATTTCCATCACTACAGATTAGTTTGGCCTCTTCTTGAATTTCATATAGTAAATGGAATGTGCTTTTTAATGTATGACTTCTTTCACTTAGCATAATATTTTTGAAGTTTATCCATGTTATTGGGTGTATCAATAGTGTGATTCTTTTTATTGTGAGTAACATTCTACTGTATAAATATACCACACATTGCTTGTGTGTTCTGTGATTGATGGACACTTCAGTTGCTTCCAATATTTGACTATCATGAACAAAGATACTATGAACATTCTTTTATATATCTTTTTGCAGACATACTTTCTTTTCTTTTGAAAGTATATCTAAAAATTGAATTGCTGGGTCCTAGTGTAGCTGTATTTTGAACTTTACAAGAAATAGCCAAATAGCTTTCCAAGATAGTTATGCCATTTTATACTCCCAACATAATATAAGAAGTTTCTAGTTTGTCCACATACTCAATAGAATTTGGTATAGCCAGTCTTAATTTTAGCCATACTGTACTAGTGGGTATAAAGTTGTATTTCATTGTGAGGATGTGCATCTAACCCAATTATTAACAATGCTACTGGAGCCCTGGAGGGCATGGTAGGAAAACTTAGGAGGTCAACAGTGAAAAAAGAAATATTGGAGAGGAAAAACAAAGTAGCATGGAGATGAGACTATATGGTGAGAAGAGATAGATGATCAGATCTTTCATTTTGAGCAGCTGTCTAAGAGAGAGAGGTAAGAGTCATTAGAAGTGCAGGTAGGAGCAGGGAGAGACCTCAGGCATGTGGTGCATTTAGCTGTGTGTAGCCCAACTGATAGTTAGCTTAAACTTTACAAAGCATCTACATAATGGTAGAATGCTTGAACTGTCATGGCCCAGAATCTCTTCTTGGTCTCATTCTTACAATATCTTAAAATGTCTTATCTTAAAATGTTTTTCATACTCTGTTAGAGTAATTAAACCTAGTTATAGAAGACATTTAATTCTGAAGAGTTAAATATATCCTTCACACTTTGCCTTTTACCCAAACTCATGTATAGATGGGATGTTCTGGTTTGAAACCTTCTTTTAATCATAGCTGGAAAAGGGGGCTTTCTCTCAATCTTTCCATAGTAGGATGAACATAATGTCTACTAAAAGGAGAATATAGAATTTATTGCTACCGTAGGTCATCAAAACCTTTTGGTGCACTTTTATTGGTCATAGATATGATGGAGCTAATATATTTAGATCTTGGCATTAAAAAGATCACTCATTGCTGTGGTTACATTTCACGATCTCAAATGTTAAATTCTGCATTTTAAAACTTGCCAACCAGCTTTATAAAAGAATAAACATTTTATACTGAAATAATTTTAGATTTATAGAAAATTTATAAGATAATAGAAAGATCCCACATACCATTCACTCAGATTCCGCTAATGTTAACAACTCATATAACCATTGTGCATTTGTTAAAACTAAGAAATTAACATTGGTACATTACTACTAACTCCCAAGATCTGTGACAACTTCTTAATCTTTTCTTGTTTTTCGTGATCTTTATAGTTTTGAAAAGTCCTGGTAAAATACTTTGTAAAATATCCCTCAATTTGGGTTGTTTGATGCTTTTCATGTGATTAGACTGGGATTATGGTCTTGGTGGACAAATACCACAGAGGTAGAGAACTCTTCTCATCTCATCATATCAGGAATACATAATATCAACATGATTTATGACTGGTGATGTTGACCTTGATCACTTGGGTAAGTGGTATCTGCCAGGTTTCTCCATTGTGAGGTTACTATGTTTTTCTTTTCATATTGTATTCTTTGGAAGTGGATATTAGGTCAAGTCTATACTCAACACATGTGTGTCTGTGGTGGGAGTGGGGTGAGGAAGGAGATTAAGCTCCATATTTTGGAGGGGGGTGTATCTACATATATTATTTGGAATTTTTATTTAAGGAAGACATATCTTCTCTTTATTTATCTATTCAATAATTTATTTTTATCAGTATGGACTTACGGGTATTTATTGTAGCCTTTGAGTTATAGTCTAATAATATAATAATATATTATTTTTTCTTCAAGTTCTTCCAACTTTGGCCATTGGGAACTCTTTTAGTTTGGCTCCAGTATCCTTTTGACACACATATCCCCTATTTATTTATTTATTTATTTATTTATTTATTTATTTTCCCTTTTAGAGCTTCTTTACTTTCTAGCATTAGAAGATGCTCTAGACTCATCTTGTATTTGCCCTGCACCAGCCCTAGAATCAGCCATTTCTCCAAGGATCCTTAGTATCCTTTATTGGAAAATTGTATTTAGAAACCAACATCTGAGTACTGGATGTGCTTATTTCTACTGGGGTGTAATTACCTCTAGGCCCTCTCCAAGAATAAAGCTGGGAAATATGTGTATATATATTAAAAATGTATACATACCTATCTATAATCTATCTACCTACCTAATGTCAACACTAAGCATGAATTCATATCGATGCCTCTGACTCTAATCAAGTACCCTAGGGTTTATCCCAGACTTCCTCCTTGCTTGTTTGTAATTTCTTTCTTTGATAGTAAGAAACCTAAATCCTATTTATCTAGCATTTATTCACTTTTTTCAATCCTAGTAAACATATTAATTAATTTCAGAATTGTTAACTGATACTTCCATGAGAAAGAAATTTGCTAACTGTTTATTTACAGTTCTTTTTGCCTTTAGTCTTACAGTTTTCAGTCAAAACACCATTTTCCTAAGTTAATTAGAAAAGTTCCTTTTTTCTCTACCATCTTCAGTGAAGCTATGTCATACATTTGTAATACAAATGAATTAATTATGCCAATCAACTTTTGTATAAAAAGACATTTTTTTCTCTCTGTTGCTATTCTTTTGTTTAGCATTGTAAGTTGTTATGGTATATAGGTACCCTGTATATTTTAAAGAGATTTTAATAGCCAAAGTACAGTTTTCACAGGTAAAGTAGCTGGGGGTAAATTTGAGGACAGACATACAATATTAAAATTCTCTTTGAAATTTAAGTTGTATTATGGAGGGTTTTGTTTTTTCCAACAGAGCAGAATATTTCACAAAGAAATACCTTGGCATGAAGTACAGAATGACGTACCAATATTATGAAAGTCAAAAGATGTGATGGAAAATAACTACCCATGCTAGCTATTGCTCCTACAGTGCTTCTTTTGGTAGACATAGATGCTAGAGCCTTGGCAAATCATTGATAGAGCATCACACTAATTTTTCAAGTGGCTGAATTATATTTTGATGTTTATTTTTTCAAAACAGAATTTATTACTTAATCTCTCCTCCTCCTTCAAGATTTTAATCTGAAAACTCTCTCTACCACAAGTACTTCTACTCATTCTTCAGGCTATTCCTGTGATTATTTGCCATCTTTTATCTTTTCTATGCTTCCATATTTGACTATTTTTTTCTTTACGTATTGTCTTGTCACTTTCACCACTTAAAAAAAACCCTTAGACTAAAGATGGAAACAAAACCTTACTTATATACCTAAAGCTATTTCCCACTTTCCTTCAACTATCAATCTAGCTGTTTAAGCCAGATATAGTTTCCTGACCCTGCTTCGGTACTGCATGCTTTACTCCAGAGATGTTTACTAGTATTAAGGTCTTCAAGACATCCATCTCTTTCTTCTCCTTTCATAGTTAATTTTGGGTATCTGAGGGTTTTACTCCATACCAGTTTTTTTTTTTTGTTATTGTTGCCCTAATGCCTTTTTCTATGCACCTCTCTATACTGTAAGGCTTTGCTCTTTTCTCTTTCGTCTGCAGACTCTTATCCAGCACATATTCAAACCCCTCTGCTATCCTATAGTATTTGACTGGACACCCAGCACCTTTATTTATTGATTGTCATTTGTTGTAGTAGTTGGGGAATATATATATTTTTATTATGTCCATATAGAAACAGAAGCAGAGTATAAAATAGTCTATACCTGATATCTCTATTTCCTCACTTTCACTTTGCTTAACTCATTGCAAACTGGCTTCCAGTCTTTACTAAAACTGCTCTCTCAAAGTTTTCCAAAGACTTCTATTGCTACATGCAATGAATATTGTCCATTTAAAAAAGTTATTATTGGATTGCTCTGACATGTTAACCGTTGAGTCCTCTATTCCTAAAATTCTTTAACATGACATTCTCCCAATTTTTCCTAGTCCTTGTCTAACCTGTCTTTCTCTCTCTCTCTGAGAACTCTCTTTTTTAGATGTTGGTGTTTCTCAAGCAGTTTTTTTTTTTTTTTTATTTTTGCTACATTCTCTCTGGTATCAGTTTCCTATTGCTGATGTAACAAATTACCAGAAACTTAGTGGCTTAAAACAACAACACAGATTCATTCTCTTACAGCTCTGGAAGTCAGAAGTCCAAAATCAGTTTCATTGGACTAAAGTCAAGGGCTGTCTCAAGGGCTGGTTCCTTCTGGAGGCTCTGAGGGGAGATGCATTTCTTATCTCTTCCAGCTTTCAGAGGCTACCTGTGTTCCTTAGCTTGTGGCCTCTTTCTCCATCTTCAAAATATTTTACTCAAATCTCTGATTGCGTCATTTCCTTCTCCTTTAACTCTGATTCCTCCTTCATTCTTCTTGTAAGGACCCTGTGGTTACTACATTGAGTCCACTCAGATAATTCAGAATAATTTCCCCGTCTAAAGTTCCTTAACTTGAATCACATTTGCAAATTCTCTTTTGCCAGTAAGGTAACATATTCATAAATTCCAGGTGTTAGGATGTGGAGATCTTTGGGAGAGCCATTATTCAGCCTACCACATTCTTGTTAATCTCCTTCATTCTTACAGTCTTGATTAAAATCTAAATGCTAATGATTCCCATATCTGCATCTGCTATCCAGTTCTCTCTCCTGCATTCAAGATCCGTTTATCTAACTGCTTGCTAGACATGTTCGTCTGAATCTGTTTCAAATGCAATTATAAGAAATAGACCTTATCGTCTTCACCAGATCATTTCCTCTTCCTGTGTTCTCTATATCCGTTGATAATCTCCAAAATTGAAACAGGGACCATTCTTAAAAACCTCTCTCGCAATTCCCGTATTAAATCAGTCGCTAGATCTGGCTAATATAACATCTATATATTTGTCTAATCTCTTCCCTCTAATGCCTCCTCTTTTGCAGCATTCTCCTGTGCAGAATGAGATGATAGCATGTAATTCTTGTAGGCATTATTACACCAACTTCACAGGTAAATAAAATGAGGCATAGGGAGATCAGGAACTTGTGCAAGCTTACTTAGTGAGAGAATTGGGAATTAAACATGGGGTCGGGCTTCTTCTACCGCTCTGGTTAAATTCCTCCTATCTTTTCTAGGTTACTCAAACAGCCTCCTAATTGCTTTCCTTGGTAACAATTTTAGCTGTTCAAGTCTATTCTTCACATAGTCATTTAATCTTTCTAATATGCAAACGTGACTCCTCAACGGGATACACAAAGCTGTCTGTAGTCTGGGACCTGTCCATCTCTTATTATCCATATTCTACTGAGCCCTGCTTTGACTTCACACTCCAGCAACTCTGAACTGTTGTATTTCTTGGTGCATGTCTGTTGTTTCTCAATTTTGTGCCTTTACTCTGGCTAGCTCACTGCCTAGAATACCCCGCTAACTCTTCTGTCTTCAAAGTTCTATTTATTCTTTAAAACTCAACTTAGACATCTTCATCTCCAAGAAGGCATTTAAACTTCCTTTTTTCTAAGTTTGTCTTAAGTGCTTTTCTCTATCCTGTGTGTATCTCCGTTATTAAAACTACCATTTTTGTATCAGTTTGTGTGTCTGTTTCTCCCAAGTTTTTTTTTTTTTTTTCATTTAGCTCTCCTGCAAGGTCCTTGAAGACAAAGATTATGTTTTAGTCTCCTCTCTCTTCACAAGACCTAGTACAGTGCTTGACATGAAATATTACTCAATAAATGCCTGTTGAATGAAGGAATGAGTTAATGTATATATGTTGCTTTTATTATTTTTCCCAATAAAACCAGAAATGTTTTTTGTGTTTTCTGTGTGGAGCAATTATCTCTAAGTCTTTAGACCATAATCATAGTTGAGGCAATTATCACGCTGAAGAAAAGAAAATGAATTCCATCCTTGATATGAATTCCTGTTTTAATAAAGAATTGCTTTACATAAAATAAATCATGAAATTACTGTTTAATAGAAAGAAGAATGCTTTCATTACCCTTAGGAAAGCATTTTCTATTTTTTCTCTGTTTAATATAAATAAGTTGAAGGTATAATGAAAAGAAAATGTAAAGGGCCTTTATTCATACAATTTAAATTCCTCATAACTAATTAATGATAGAAGCAAAATCTTTTCCTGTTTGTATATGTATCCATTCAAGCATGAAAGTACCAATAACTTGTTCCAAGTTGTCGATTTACTCAACAGGAATATGTCTATTTTCTATTTCAGAAACTGGGTACCAATAACTAAGAAAAAAAAAAAGGATTGGTTTTCTTTGTGAAAAGAAGGTATAGCTTTGTTTTAGAACCTTGGATCTTGCCATAATCTAATATCCTGTTTTTGATTGCTGTATTCCAATGAATTTGAGTGACAATATAGCTTTGCCAATGCTCATGTTTCCTTAATTGCCAAGTGTATGAGGGGTATTATAATCTGTTTTATAAATTGACATTATTTTTTAGTGATTAATATTGACTTCCTTTTAAATCTGCCTGGATTGCATAGAAATTATATTATGTCACTTATGTATAATGAGAATAATGTATTGTTTTTGCTAATGGAAAACTACCAACAAAAAGCAAACAGCAAAAAGCAAAGGTGTTCATTTTTGAAATAGAACACCAAATAGAGCAGGGAACAACTGAGAAAGAAATTCTGCTAAAATAATTGGAAATCAAGGACACCGAGAATCTATGACCTCATCAGCCTGGAGACAATTAATTTTATTATGGTTCATTACATAACCTCCTGAAAATACAAGCATAGTGTAAACTAAGAGACATGAAGAAGCAGTGAAAAGAACTACAGATGGAGAACAAGTTGAGTCTTTCCCTTTGGTGGCTTTAATGCTATTTTGCTTTCAAAAATGCTTTCGTTATCTTGTTACAAAAACATTTTGGAAGTAATTAATTGTGATATTTGGATGGGGAATTTTCATTTATACTCTAATCGAATTATTTAAACTACTGTTTGAGGAGCTTTTAAAGTTGCAAATGGCGGCTCCTGCCTTATAAAAATGGCCAGTGTGTATGGGAAATTTTGGGCATGACTCTTGATTTCAAAACCTTTTTAAATTTGTTTTCTCATACGTGAGTAGTGAGCACTCTCAGTCGTGCTGTCTCCGAACAAAGACCCGATTTGTTAAAACGTTCAGTAGTATATGAATCAGTGCTGTCCCCTAAGATGCTCTTCTTCTTGGTGTGCTCAGTTGGTGAACTCGTCTAGCCACTGCTTCAATATCATTCTAGTCTGGTCTTTTCAAATGCATCTCCACTCCTGTTGGCTAATCTTCGTTCTAGGATTGTATTTATTGTGACCACAGGATAGCTCCCCCTGGGTATCTTATAGTCATCTTGACAAATCTCAATATTCACACAGCCATTTCTCTCTCTCTATATTCTCTTTTCTGCCTCTAATACTCTTGCACTTGGCTAACAGTGTTTTCAAATTGTATATTTGTTCCGGCCCGCTAACTGACAAGAAATTCCTGAGAGCCAATCTTTTCAGTTTGTACGGATGAACATTCTTTTTCAGTTGCTGAGACCAAAAGTAGCAAGCTCAAAATCTTTCTCTGATAGAAAAGGGAAATGTATTAGGTTGAACATAAGAACACAAATATATGGTATGAGTCAAGGTGGCATGATTTTTCTTGACCAATCTGGTTTAATCCACTTCACTGAGTCAACCAAGTCACTGTTTTAGGACATCAAATGAAGGATTTTTGGGTGTGTTTGTTAAGTATAGGACACACCACCGATCCTAACACAGAAGTGAAACTTACTGGGTCTCTTGGAGGTTCCTTTTTTTTTTTTTTTTTTTTGAGGAAGACTAGCCCTGAGCTAACATCTGCTGCCAACCCTCCCCTTTTTGCTGAAGAAGACTGGCCCTAAGCTAACATCCGTACCCATCTTCCTCTACTTTATATGTGGGACACCTACCACATCATGGCTTGCCAAGCGGTGCCGTGTCCGCACCCGGGATCTGAACCGGCGAACCCCAGGCTGCCAAAGTGGAACGTGTGCACTTAACTGCTGCGACACCAGGCTGGCCCATGGAGGTTCTATTTTTCAAAAAACATAGTTTCTGTAGAGGGTAACTTTTCCTCTCATTGGTTTATTAATGACTGATGTGTTTTGAAAATTGGCCATTTTAGATAATAGGGAGCTAAAATGGGGAGGTGATGTACTTTATTGACTTGGATTACATTCTTGGACAATATCATAGGCAGATAATATATAACAGGTATGCCCCAGTTTTGAATAATATAGAAAATGGTTGTGTGTGTGTGTGTGTGTATGTGTGTATGTGCATACACGCATATGTGTGCATATGGAGAGGTTAAGATCATGAAGAGGTCACATATCTTAGTGTTAATGGTATGCAACTGATTTCCTGAACAACTGAGCAGTCTTCCCTGTTGGCTTATGTTCTAGGAAATAATGGACTGTATGGATGAATGGGTAGCTTTTCTTCATCTGTACAACACTCTCTTCACGTCACATCCCAGGTCAAAAAGTTAAAATGATTTTTTTTTAATGGCTGCCAGAGAAAGTCCATAGTAAGGCCTTTCCCAAACTGTTTATTTCTATTTTTTTCCTTTCTTTTTTGTGAGGAAGACTGGCCCTGAGCTGAGATCTGTTGCTAATCTTCCTCTTTTTCCTTGAGGAAGATGGTCCCTGAGCTAGCATCTGTGCAAATCTCCCTCTACTTTGCATGTGGGATGCTGTCACAGCATGGCTTGATGAGTGGTGTGTAGGTCTTTGATTGGATCCAAACCTGTCAACCCCAGGTCACTGAAGCAGTGTGCATGAACTTAATGACTATGCCACCAAGCTGGCCCCCCAAACTGTTTTCGTTTTAAATTCTATTTCTCACCATTCCTAAATATGCATTCTCTGATCCAGTTTCGATGGCATACCCAGCATTTCCAAACACAATGTACTTTCTCTCTTCTCCAATACACTCACTTCCATCTACTCAAATTTTATCCATTTTTCAAAGGCCAATTCAAGTCCCACTCCATTCATAAGTAAATATCTAGGGTTCATCTTTATTTTTCTTAAAATGATATTATACTTATTTTCCAAATGACATCCGATCTGGTACTATTTTTAATTTCATTTTACTTTTTTATTCTTTTTTTTTTTTTGCAAGGAAGATTGTCACTGAGCTAACATCTGTGCCAATCTTCCTCTTTTATGTGGGATGGTGCCACAGCGTGGCTTGATGAGCTGTGCTATGTCTATGCCCAGGATCCGGGCCTGTGAACCCTGGGGTGCCAAGGGAGTGCACAAACTTAACCACTGTGCCACCAGGCCGGCCCCTGATCTGGTACTATTTTGTATGGCCATTTAAGTTTTGATATTATTTAACCTTTCCTATGCTTATTAGAGTGTACATTCTCCAAGGCAGGGACCATATCTTATCTTTATAATGTTCACTGTGCTATGCTGTCCACTAAAGTTTCAGTTACTCAAATACTTGTTGAGATGAATGGATACGGATGAATTAACTTTGCCGTGATGGGTATGTGTAACTGGATTAATGCAAACCTGTTCTTACTACCTAAGAAAGCAGCTCAAATGATACTCTCTACAAATAATAAGTTAGAATTTTTTTCCCTCCCCAAGGCATAGTCTTTCTTAGTGAGAACTTTCTACAATAGAACTATGAAATGAGATTTTGCAGGGCTAAGAGCTCTGCCTGTGATTAACTATGTGCCATTGGACCATGGACAGGTCCCTCAATCTTTGGATGCTTTCGTTTCTCTATCAACAAATGCAATAAAGTGCCTTTTTCCCCTTGCTCGAAGTAGAAATTATCGGGAATAATGAGCCCTACTCTTGCCTCTCCTGTTCTTTTCAAACAAAGAATAGTCACCAAGGTTTCAGGGTCAGTTTTAAAGAAGAATCTTTAAAAAACATTTCATGAGATAATATTGTTTTGCTAAGCTGTCAACATATAGAGTCTTTGGTAAACAGATGCTATTTATAAGAAATATCAAAAGCAATATTTTATGTGTCTTTCCAATTATTTTGTTTTTTATTATGTATTCAAAGCTTAGTTGATAGACAGTTAATGAGTTGAAACATTATAAATTTTTGAATTATAGAATAATGCACTACACATAAATCACACTTTAGGTAATATTCTGCACACAGATTTATTATAGCAGAAGATGACATTAAGATGCAAAATTTTTATTTTACATTTGTAAGCTGTTATTGTCTATTTACTTTTTTAGAATCTGTAATAAAGATAAAAGACGAGCTTTTCTGAGAACTTGGGAAGGGCTGAGCAACAGGGTTGCAGTTCCCCAACTAGGTGCCAATGGGTCTGGGGATGCTGTAGTGAATGCACAGGGGTGTGGAGGGATAATTAAAAAATTTGAAGTAAACACAATGATACTCAGCATCTGTTGACAACTGAGCAATCTATTAGCTTAAAGCAGTTTATAGTTTTAACATTGGATTGAGCTACATTATGTTAATCACTTCACACATTCGTGAAGGTGAACTTTTGGAAGTTATTAATGATAAAAAGTAAGAACCATGGGAAAATCAATGTGGAATAGAAGAGTGGCAATGTCTACTCTCACCCCCCAGGTTTGAGAAGCTGTGCAGTGGCCAATTTTATTAATTAATTAGAATAATTAATTAAATAGTTACAATTATTTGAGAATGAAATAAAGTATTACTTTTTCCTACTTTACGTATATTGTATTTTCAAATGCTATTAAGTTGTTGGGATATAAATGCTTAGTAAATTGTTTGGGCACAACTATATTATAAATTGAATTGTTAGGTAGTTCTTTTGGTGTAGGGTGCTGTTAAAAATTACTTAGAAAACCTGAAAACCAGAACATTTGGGAATTTTCTTCCCTGAGATAGAAGTGCAAAGACTTTACTGGATTGAGCAGGCGTAGGTCCGGTTTATGTCTGCATAAGCTGGAGGGAAACACAGAGTCACTCATGGGGTCTTGGCGCAGAGAACTTGGGCTTTGGAATGAGCGTCTACACAGGTACATGCCTCTCACCTGGAAACAAGGATTCAGCTAGTAATGTGGCCCTATTAAGACCCCATGTGAATTAGAGAAATGAAATGTTATTATTTTAGTTCCCTGTGCTGGTACAGATGCCTGTCCATTTTTGTACACCAAAGAGGAATTAAGGCTCGTTTTGCTCACTGTAAGGAGAACTGATAGAAATGAGTAAACATATGCTTTATTTTACAAATTTCACATCTTTCGGTAGAGAAATGTTTTAGCATTATTTTAACACTAACTTGTTTTTTAGGCTCGAATTAATCTATTCATTGCTCTTGTCACTCATTTCAATATCCACCTTGAAATATTTTCCAGAAATGATTATAGCATGAGTATAAATTGTGATTCGTTTCTTAATTTCTTAAACAGAAATTTTTCCTATTATTTTAAGGGATCTAAGTACATTGCTTTTTAATCATTATTAGTAACATTTTGCTAATGTTCATTTTATATCATGACAAGGGCACAACATTTCATTCTTAACATTTAATACTTTTAAGAATTCTAGTATTTATATTAAAGTTGGATTTAAAAAAATAAATTCATTATTTAAAAATAATGATTAAATAAGATTGCATATTCATGACAAATTGGACATATTTAAGTAAATGTCTATTAAGATTAACAAGGTTATATCAAGACACTCATAGATAATTCATACTTATTATTGTTAGCTGTCAAGCTTAATAAGTTGCAGACAGGAGGATATGATTCCTTTCTATAATATAATAAAGCAGACAGAAGAATTAGGTTATGAAAAGACAGAGAGATGGTGAACCTCTAACCAAATACAATTGAGTTGAAATTTTTCTCTTTTATCCATTTAATTCTGTGAGCCATGTTCATGGCAGCTTTGTATAGAGAGAAGATCTTAGGCAGTTAAAGAAGGGATTTGCAGGAGAACTGCATTCTCAGAATAGATAAGACAGGGAGGAAAAAGAGAAGCTGATCTTAGGATGTGTGAGGGGAAATTTTTCTAGGCATAAGATATGTCTGAAAAGAAAATGAGTAACTCCACAAATACAAAAATGAATAAATATTGGGAACTGATGATACCCTAGAGATTTTACCCAACCCTTTTAATTTAGAGGTGAGGGGTCTGTGTCCAGAGAGATTAAGCAACTTGCTTTTGGTCACATGACTGCTTATTGGCAGAGAAGCTACTAGAAAGTAGAGCTTCTGCACAGATCAGTGCTTTTCATGACATTGTGTTCCAGGGAATAATTCCAACATGTTAATTGTGTATGCAATGTCTATTTATAATGCAATAAACCACTCACATTGTGATTTTAATTCATCAGATTTGTTTTTCTCTGTTTTTAGGACATTTGAGGACAATTACAAGAGGCAAGCAGGAAATGTGTTTCAATGGAAATAGCATGAGCTTAGGAGTGAGGACTGGAATTCTGACTAATATCAGCTCCATGACCTTGGGGAAGATATTTAAAATCTCTGGGCAAGAATTTTTATATCTGTAAAATTGGGAAAATGTATCCTATTGTGGCATTGTAAAGATTAAATAAAGCAACAAGTAAACAGACTGGTCCATTGTGGGTTCTCAGTAAATGTTCATTCACCTTTACTTACATAGATTTAGAAGGCAAAGGTTTGGAAATAATTTGGAAGGCAAAAGATTTGGGTACAAGGTGGAAAAAAATATTTAAGAAAGTGATTAAAGACTACAATGGACACAATTCAATCACTTATTGACAAAATATTGCTCTTATTAGACATATAAGGACAATAAAAACATCTAGAGAAAGGCACAATAATTTCCAATATAGTCTACATTTAGTGTCTGAAAAAGAAACCCATCTTAAAGTGTTTAGAGAGCTAATGATGCTGAGGACAAAATGGCTGGGAATTGTAGGAAGCATCGACTTTAGGGTCTCTCTTCAGAGGAGGATGGATTTCTGCAGCACGTGGTCAAGAGGGCAAAGCCACTTAAGGAAGAGAGTGTTGTCTGCCAGAGGCACCGATTATTTTCTCTTTTTCTTGCTTTCTTGCATATGGTGGCATCAAAACGAGACAGTCATCCCACTCATAACTTCTAAGTATCTTTCTGGTACAAATTCTACTAAGTGTTGCATTGACTTTACTGTTTTTCTTTATTTCCTCCCTGCTCCTGGCTCCCTTCTTCTTGTTTCACGCAACAAGTACCCTCTCCCTTCAGAATGGTTTTGTGCTGAAGTATAACAGTAAGGTGGTGGGTTGCGTTGTCTTCTCTGTGTCCCTTTATATATGAATAAAGCAGTTGGTTCTTCTCATTTTGATATTATTTTTAATATTTAGTTTTACTTACAAAATTATGCAAGATTATGAAGCACAGTCTCTCCACTATTATTTGTTCACAATATTTCACTGAGAAAGTATGTTCATCCTCTTTTAAAAAAGAGTATGGGAAAGAGAGAGGTGTAGACAGATCTCATTCAAGGAACATGGACAAGGGTGAAATTGCAGGTGAGGAGTGTGTGTGTGTGTGTGTGTGTGTAATTTTCTAGGTTAGGGATCTAGAAAAATTTGCCCTAGTTAAGAATTCACCAGCTACTACATTTCTTCGGAGCACTTGCTTTAATGTTATGTGCACAGTTCTTGTGAGTTGCCAGATTTATGTAAAGATTAAGTACAGGGAGAGATTTCCTCGGTCTTCTGATATCAGGCAAGAGCTCTGCTCCAGGGAATGCTTAGGCAGATGTTACAGGTTTTCTTGCTGGAGACTTAGATGGATGAAAAGAAATTAGGAAAGAGTTTGGAGCAAAGAATTTGGGGAGTGAGAACTGACTGTACTTTTTATTTGAATTTGACAGAGGTGATTTTTCTTGAACTACTTCCCCAGGAAGGACGAAAATCAAATTAAATGAGGCAGGGTAAGTGAAAGGAGTTTATAAATAGCAATGCTGTATATGAAGGTAAGGCATGTACAACAATAGCTGTTTTATGTTTAAAGGGGAAATAATCACTATCTTAGTTAAGGTGGAGAATCTGCTTTCTTAAGGAGTCCTTCCCGACTCTTGATCAACCTGAAGTGAGCCCTCAGGTGCCCTCACCGACTTCACAAACAAACCAGTACCTTCCTGCCTATCCCTTTTCCAACAGGGACCTGGCTTTCAGGAGTTTATTGAAACACAACACATCCAGCGAGGTTGGATTTGCTGGCATGAGTCTTTGCAAGTTTCTTTTTCTAAAATCAGAACACAAACTCTTCATTTTCAGTGGACTACTCTTTCCTAAAGTGTTTGTGTTCCTTTTAGTAGCTCTAAGGCTTTTAGAAATTTTTTATGGAGAGTAAGTTATTTAAACCTATTGGGTTCTTTTAAAAATGTTAATTCAAATAGTATAGAACACAGCACTCTTCATACCGAGGGCTCTTGAATCCTGCTCCTGAACAGAAACATAAAGGAAACCTTTGAAAGTAATACAGATGATGTACTGTCAATAGCTAGGCCTCCATTTGTTTATAGTTTAAAAATCAGTGGGAAAATCATGATCAAAGACAGGCTAATTCATACAGAAAATTGTAAGACCACTTCATCTGGCCAGATTCTGTAAAAAGTCTTTGATTCAAATGGTTCACACAAAGGAAAAATGTCCTGTAGGTTTAGAATTCCTTCTGGCAATAAACTTCCAGTGTAAACAGGAAGACTCTGGGGCCTCTTGTCAGTTTTAGAAACAAATGATACTCATTGCTTTGCACTCAGTCATTTTGACTTTCAGACAAGATCTGGAATGATTAGTAAAAGTTATGGTTTTAAATTCAATGGCAAAGGTTATTTACCATTACCATACTAGAATTTGTGTGTGTGTGTGTGTGTGTGTGCAACAGGGGTTTATTAAAAGAATGTGAAGCGCATACGCTTTAGCATCCTTAAGAGAAGTTCCAAAATTGTATGTCTCTAAAGAACTTGACAATGACATCACCATTACTAAAGACAAGAACTAAGAACTCCAGTATGCCAGGAGTGGTAATGCATAGCAAAAATATTGATCAGTTTCCCCAAAGTTGGAATAATTTTCAAAGGAACCATCCATGTATTTCAGACAAAAAAGGACAGTGAAACTTTTTAGCAAAATTGATGACTACTTTTTACGATAAAAAGTATAATTTGTGTCTAATCCCCAGTGGAAACAAATGCACATAGAATTAAGTGAAGTAATGGGGAAATCAACAGTAGATACACCACACAATCAAAATAATCATAATAATTAATAATAATTAATATTATTATTTTAAAAGGGAGGCCTGAATTTCCTCTGCTAAGAGAAGAAACTATGCAGTTAGCAACTTACTCAGCAGGTTGAGAAAGAATATACTTTTAAAGGAGAGCATGTGAGTGAGAGTACACAGTTTGCATGTCGTTAGTGCCCATTTAAAATCTGAGAATCAGGAGTGTCTCTGTATCAATTTGAGTAGATTTTTTTCCACAATATAAAAGGAAACTTCAAATAGCGTTTATATTTGTCTGGGTCCTCATAAATAACTGGGAAAACTTAGAGTTAAAGCAAATTGGGGTTGGGGTACAGCAAAGGTTTTTTGTTGTTGTTTTTAAAATATACACAATCCACAAACGTATATGCCTTCGCCTTGGAAGGATCAGTCCTTTAAAACAAACGCTTTGGCTTCTGTGGCCCTGGGGAGCTAAAGCCAGAGTCCCTGAACTTTTCTTTCCGGGGAAGGGGAACGTGTGGGGGTTGCTCATCGGCTTTGCTGCCGCGGGAAGCGCAGCCTGGGACCTGTCTTCTGGGACAGTCTTATTTGCCCCTCCTTCCCATCCCTTGCCCTCATGTGAGAACAAGTCCCAGGCTTTTCTGGAGCTAAGGCAAGCGCAATGGGGCCGGGCGCTGAGAGCGGCTGCTGGTTTGCCATGAGGCAAGCTTTGGCACGAAGCAGCTCCACCGCAAACTCTAGGCAAGAGATGAGCTCGCGCTGTGGCGAGTCTGTTCTTGGGCTTTGGAAGAAAGCCTTTCTTCACCACTCCCCTTAGCTTTCCGAGCGGAATTTGCAGCCAAGTGCGAACAGATCGCATATCTGGCGTAAAGAGGCGGGAGAAGGAAGGACATGGGATCACTCCCCAGTCTTCCCCCAGCCGGGTCCTAGGTAGTGGAGTCTGCAGAGGAACTGTCTCCCAGTTCGCGACGCCCGCAAACGCGGCTGCAGGTGGCCGGCGGAGCTGTCCAGCACTAGTGCGGAGCCAGGAGCCCTGCGCGCCCAGCCCGGCTGCCGCTCAGCAACAGGGCTCTCGCCCGAGCAGACGCTGTCCTCATTCACTGTCGCCCGGCTCGGGGCTCGCTCGGATCCCACGCGGCCTCGAGTGAGGCGGAGAACGCTCGTCCCCAAGAGCAGCTCCTGCAGGATGGGTGCCAACATGTTGCCCCTTCCCTTCCTTTCTAAGCGTCTCCTCTGGAATGGACGGGCTGGGCCGCTAGACCTTAACCCTGCGCCTCGGAACTTAATAAATAAACTCGGAGGAAGGCGGGCAAAGGACAAATATGGTCCCTAATCCCCCACTTCAAGCTCTCAGGCTTCCCCTTTAGAGGAGGCTCCAAAGGGAGGTCTTCCGCCCCTGGCCCCGCGCCCCTCTCCCTTCCGGCACCCGCCGGTGCTGCCTCTCCCGCGGACGAGGGGTAGGGCGTTTGGGGTCGGGGCCCTTTGGGCTGATCCGAGCTACGGTGCCCTCCTCCTCCTCGGTGGGAGTGGGGAGGGCGGGTAGAGGACGGTAACGAAGTGTCCTCGTTGCTCCTGAAACGTGGCGACAGGCGAGGCAGAGACTCCCAATGAGTATGATGGTGACACGTGATACCGGCGGAGGGAGAGCATGGGGGGGTGGGGGATAAAGGGAGAAGGAGGGAGGCGGGCAGCCGGGGGAGAGAGGCGGGAGGGGAGGGGCGGGGGGAGAGCGGGAAGGGGGCCGAGAGAGGCGCGCGGGCGGCAGAAGCCGCTGCCTCCCCGAGCGCACGGGCCGCAGCCTCGCGCCCGGCCGCCCGCGCTCGCACACTCGCAGCCGCCCCGCGAGCGGGAGCGCGGCGCACGGCGATGCGCCGAGGCGGGCGCTGAGCGGCGCCGCGCGAGCAGCAGCAGAGGCGGCGGCGGCCCCCAGCCCAGCCCGGCGCCACCGCCGAGCCCGGGCCCCAAGGTGCCGCGAAGCCCCAAGTTCCCGCCATGAGCAGCCGGCGCCGGGGGCTCCGCGGCTCCGGGGACTCCCTCCCGGCCGAGGGCGACCGCAGCGCCCCGCGGCCCCGACGCGCCTAACGCCGCCGCTCGCCGGTCCCGCCGCCGCCGCCGCCCGCGTCCCCGCCGCCGCCGCCTCGGCCGCCGCCGCGCCGCCAGCAGCATGTCTCGCCGGAAGATCTCGTCCGAGTCCTTCAGCTCGCTGGGCTCCGACTACCTGGAGACCAGCCCCGAGGAGGAGGGGGAGTGCCCCCTGGCCCGGCTCTGCTGGAACGGCAGCCGGAGCCCGCCCGGGCCGCCTCAGCCCCGCGCCGCCGCCGCCGCCGCCCCGACCCCGGCTGCCTCCGCCGCCGCCGCCGCCGCCACGGCCGGGGCCAGGAGGGCGCAGCGCCGGCGGCGGGTCAACCTGGACTCGCTGGGCCAGAGCATCAGCCGCCTGACGGCACCCTCGGTGAGCTGGGCGGAGGAGGGCCGGCCTCGGGAGAGAGCCGGGGAGCGGGAAAGTTGGCGCCGGGCAGCCGGGGCGTGCGCGCGGGGCCCGACCGCTGGGGGGCAGCCCGGCCTCGCCCCGGCCGGCCTGGGGCTCCCGGAGGCCCCGGGCGCCTGCGAGCCGGACCCCGGGGCTCTGGCGGAAGGGGCGTTAGAGCACGGGAAAGGAGCCAGATCTCACTCTCCCGGGATGTCCTGCCTCGGGGGCCTGTCTGCCTTGTCCCCTCCTTCGTCGCGGTCACCCCGGCGACCCAGTGCTCCTTCACACCCACCTGTTTTCTGTCCCCTAAACTTTCCCAGGCACTGTGGTCTGCAGTTCCCATTTCCATGTCTTTCATCTCTGTTCTCTAGCATCCCAAAGGAACCCCTCCGCCTTCCAGGAAACGCTTCCTCTTTTTTCCCACACTCTGTTGGTCTTAGCGTGACCTTCTCTGACATCTGTGAATTCCACAGGCTGCCTGCATTCTGTGTTGCATCCCTTTTCTCAAATCTTAAGGAACTGGCTGTCAGATACTTTTTTGAGTTGCCTTCTGATGAAGAAACCTCTAATCTCTTGTTTTCTCCCCACCTTGTGGCCTTTTTTCTTATTCACTGGGCATTCTTTTCGGGGTAAACCTAGTGTCTGGTTTCTAAACCTCTCTGGTATTTCTTGCACCTGTACCTCATCCGTCACTCTCTTTTCCCTGGATTCTTCAGTGCTTTCCCCTTCATTTTTTTTGTTCCTTCCTTATATGAGGACCTTCATAAATATCTGTTGAGTGAATAAATGTCTTCCTAGCCCTCTCTGAACTTGTGCTCATTTGGGGATGTCTGTATCAGCAGTTCCAGGTGTACTCCAGACTCCCTCTGCTTCTAGGCATCTTTCCAGAGTTCTGCCTCGCTCCTGCTCAGGCATTTCAGCTACCCTGACTTTCACTGTTTGCAGGAATGCCAGACCTTGTTCCAGTCTTTCTTTAACTGGTAGAGGTCTGTTTTGAAGGAATCCACTCCATTGCAGACAGAATCAGAAGGAGATCTATCCACTTTTTATTCTCACCCAGATCTTAGGTATAAGGAAGTCAACTCCTGACGACCCTTTTGTCTGCCCACCCCTAGGACTTTTACTTCTTTAAAGTTTCCAAAATGAGTCTGCACATTGATCTTGTTTGACTACTCTTGAGTCTTCATTTTCAAAATACTCTTTCAGTTTGATACTGATTGTAGGAGGGACCTGAGAAGGAGTGGGATCCTGAGGGACTGGGTACCAGGCAGTCCTACAAATCTCCTTGTGGCCCTTGCATTAGTGGAGAATTTACCTCTTCTTTTGTCAATGGACTGCTCTTCGATTGTCTTCCTTTTCTTGTGTATTTTTTCTTCAGTTTACCTTTCTGCCACTTCTTCCATTGACAGCCTAGAAACAAAACTCAGAGTGGGTTGGCTACTGTTTGCTATTCTTTACTGCAAATATTTCCCAGGAAGCATAATCTTAGGAAGTGTTTGATGTTGCAAATTGTTGAACATAAGCCTTTATCAAAGGACTTGAGTAATCCTGTGCATCTGTTGTTTTGTGTCAGTATCTAAATAACGTTTGTGTGATATACTAATTCTTTGGTACAACAGGTTCATATCTGATGGAATGATTTTACTAAAGATAATAGTTTTTGGAGGAATTGTTTTTATAATCCTGGAGGGTTTTTCTGCCTAAGAATCAGAATTTACAAATTTCTAAAAAGTAATAGGATTGCCTCTGGTAATGCCAATTTACCACTAAGACTATTCTCAACATGTTATGTGAGGAGCAGATAAAATAAACTGAACTCACGCGTTTACTATCATAAACCTTTATAAATCAAATTTGAATGACTCTTGCTTTTTGCTGGGTAAAAAGCATGTACCCAGATAATGATTTTCAAGATAAGAAATTTGAAAATAATTATGATGATCAAATATATGCAACAGCTATATGTACTTTCCATGCTGTAATTCGTTTCTATTTCGGAAAAGGTCTTTCAGCTGCAATGCTGAGAACATACAGGGGAATATAGTGTAAAAATTTTCAACATCCTAGGCCCCTATGAACAAATTCTCATTGGCTAACCGTATCACCAATAGTTTTGGTGACACAAAGAAAACAGAGATTACATTTCAAAGCAATGACTTATTTCTGTGGTCTCCACCCCCATTTTCTAGTATTTGGCAATCTAGAACACTGCTTCAAAAAGTTCCAGTAGATTCATTCTTCTACGTTGTCATCATTCTAAACTTCTCTGAATACTTGGGGAGATGAATTATGTCCTGTCTATTCTCTTTCATTAGAGCCAAACAACTTTTTTAAAAAAATAGATTTTTGAGACTAGCCATTGCCAGAGTATTCTTGGATGGGAATTTCTAGTTGTTGGGACTATTGTGAACCTTCTTGCATTCCGTCACAGTATACTTAAGGAGAAACTACAATTGTAATGGAAACTCCTGTCTTCTTAGTGGTCTCATGGAATGTTGTCTCAATTACTGGAGATTTGTTCTTTATTCAGAATAATTTGCAAGTAGGAAAATGGAAATGAATTTAATAAATACTAGGATATTGCCAAGTAATTAAACTAGTTATTTGATGAGTGGGTTATTCAAACTCAGGTTTTTGATATTTTAATAGCCATTTTTAGATGCATTGATGTTGGCTATAAAGATTATACACAATTTTAATAATAAAAGTAAATTGAATTGACGAAATTGAAAGAAGTCCAGAATTGAGGAGACCTAGTTCTTATGCATTGTGCCTTGGACAACGAAATACTTGTGTATCTCTGTGCACATTGTGTTAACTCTCAAGGATCCTTCTCATCTGTTAAGTATTAAACTTAGGGTCCCTCCCTGTTCTGGGATTCTGCGAAGACATAGAATGTATTGTCAAGCTTTCAATAAACTGTCATAATGGCCTATGAAAGGAAAGGAAGCACATATTATGAGTTTTAAAACTTTGAGGAAAGAAGATTACTTTCTTAAGTAGGGGCATCCAAGTACTATTTATTCCACCCAATTATTAAAAAATATCTGAGGATCTACTATGTGGCAAGTATTGTGCAAAGAATTGGCAATAGAAATGCCAAACAAAACATTCCCAGTCTTGGACTTCATGAAACTTCTTTAATTATAGCCTTTATTTTAAGGAAACTTTGTTGAAGGAAAACATAAGAACTCCAATTGTCTTGGAGATGTCTAGGGGAAATTTTATTTATTGTCCACTTTGGATAGTTTTGTTCACTGTGAAGCTCAGGGGTGCAGCCACAACAATAAAAATAATCCTAAAGACTTGGCTAAAGATGCAAAAAGCACTTATTACATTATTTATTTTGAAATAATTTACTTGGGAACACATATGGAGAAACAGCTGGGGATTTTACATCAAGGGTGAATTTACTAATGCTTTTATTTCTGTTTTATCCTTATAAATGAGAGTTGCTTAGAGTCCTATCACTTTGACATCGGTTTTGGGTTTGCTAATGTCAGCCTGTTGGTGAAGATATTCCAGGAGACTGACTCAAGGGCAAGGCTTCCCTAGGTTTCTTGTCAGAGGACTACTGGCTGTTACGGCATTGCAGGTGGCTTTGAAGACATCAGAAGCTATAGAGAGCAGAACAGCAGGAGAAGAAATATAGAACTGGAAGGACGGCAAATAAAAGCAGGAAAGCTACTGACATAGGGAATGATCCAAGAAGCTGAGAGGACAGTGAGGAAAGAAAAAGGGAGGGAAGACTGGATTCAAGTAGCAAGAAAGCAAAAGTTGTTTCGTTATTTTGGGAAAGGAAAGTATATCGATACGTACCTAGGAAAAAGTGAAAGATCATTAAAAAAATACATCTTTAGCCTCTCCTAATATTAAATAAAATGAACTCTCTGACATGTGCAAATCTTTAAAATAAACCTTAGGAAGTGTGAGTGTAGCTAACATTAAATAATGAAAAATATATACAATACATTTGTGAGGTAGGCTATTAGATAAATTTTTGTATTTTAATGGAAGTTTTTAAAATTCGGGGCTCAGTTTGGCTAATGAAGTTTTAGGCAACAGATTCATTAAAATTAGAAAATTAGACAAAATGTATTCTATGGTTTAATGTTTTCACATTTGTAGAAATTAGGTATTATAATCTGAAATCAGAATTTAATGGCCACCTATTGCTTTTCTCTACCTCATCCCTAATCACTGAGAAGCAACTCTAAGCCAGGGTAGTAAGAATAAGAATTTAGAGTTTGACAGATGTGGGTTTGCACAGCTCCCTGCTGAGCCCCTTAATAAGGGTGGGACCCTGGGAAAGCCATCTCCTGCCTTCTCAGAGCCTCAGTTTCATGTTTTATGAAATAGGAATAGTAACTACCATGTAGATTTGTTGTGAAAGAGGAGTGATATTCTTTGTGAAACCCCTCGAACTCAGTGAATGATAGTTTCAGGCTGAGATCCATTAATTTCAAGCAAATTTGAATGCCTCCAAATGATCTAAAATTTTTCTTTTTTTCCCTCAATAATTTACTTGCTACTAGCCTTATTGAAAGAGTTTATAGGTTAACTGATGTCATCTGCCTGAAAAAAAAGTGATAAGTTTATTTTGTTGGCATTGCCCAGGCAATCCATTAAAAAAATTAAAACTGGAGTGTCTTTTTGGCTTCTTGGCTATGACTCATGTGTGTTCACAAACGTATATAATCACTACAGATTCAAACATTTCTATCAAACTACTGAATGCCATGTGGCAATATGAAAACCACCTTTATAAATTCTATAAAAATACAAGGACATATATATTTGGTAAAATGTGGGTATTCCACAACAAATTACTTTTAAATTAGAAAAACAAGTTAGGTAGGTGAATGAGAAATTGCTTATGTCATTTCCTGAGAATTTCAAGTGTTTCCCATACACTGCATTCAAACTAATTTGTATGTGTGTTCAAAGGTTTAGTCTATGAGATGCAACAATTACCCGGCTACTGGCATTTATGATTAGTGTACAACCCTCTATGCTTGTTTGGCTACCAGCTCAATTGTTAGGCCTGCATTTTAAAGATGAATTTTGACAATGGGAAATGACATAAATGCTTATTAGTTTGTAGGTAGAGTTGAGAAGCGATTATATATTCCTTTTTAGTATATAATTTATCACCTTGAAGGACTCTGAGATGTGTGGGAAGAGTTCTTGAGTGCTATTATTTTTCCCACTATATCATCATTGCTATTTTCACTCACCTTTGTTTTGTCTTGTTGCCTTTATCAGATGGAGCTGGAGGTAAAATAAAAAAAATACATATTTTATTGAATATGATAGAAAAATAAATGCATTACCTCTAGATATATACATTGTTCACCAAGAGTTAGCAACAAGATATAATTATCCCTTTTGGAATTTCACACATATCTAGGAAGAAAGGAAAATTAAGTGGCATAGGCACTGAAAACATTTCCAAGGGCTATCTGGTGATGAGGTTTTCTTTGCAGGCCCTTGTTTGATGCATGAGGCAGTGAGTTAGCTCAAAATTCAAAGTTCCTTTGTTTAAATTCTGACTCTAACCTCAGTACTCTTATGTTTATCTCGTGTTTAGCACAGTACCTGATGCCTAATGAATAAATAAATAAAATGCTCAGAATAAATGAATGGATGTTCTTGTTTAATTGTCCAGTTATATTATTTCTTTTGTGTTTGATTTTTTTTTGTGTTATATTTGGTTCTATCAAACAAAATATTTAAATTTTGTACCCAGCCTATGAGAGAGACTTTCAAGTGTGCAAAGCTGTTTGGATTTTGCTTACACCTGCCATTTAAAGCAAAACTTGAGAATGAAGTTGCGTTAAAGAGAGCAGATGGAATAGTATCGTCCTCCTGGAACTCGTTGAGAGGCCCATTTGTATTTTAAGAAGTTAGGTAAATGGATGACTCTCCTCCAGTCTCCAGTATAGGTCTGCTTGTATTTTCTGTACAGCTCTCTCTCAAATGAGACAGAAATGTTTGTCAGCAAGCGGGCTACTGTTGCCAAAAATGCACTGCTTGGAGATGGAATGACATAATCTCGCTCCTCAAATATCACTTCAGGACAGGATCTGAAGACCTAGAATTATGTGCTGTAAGCTCAGAGCACCTCACAAAATTGAAAATTCCAGCCAGAGTGATTCAGGAAGTAGGGGAGCTGGAAATATCTCTGAAGGCTGGAGATTTGTTGGGGCTGTTGTGGGGAATTGAGAAAGCGAACATTCTTATAAATAGAACAGTGAGAAATCACTTCCTGTACAGACTTTATTTGAGGCTTATTAAACAGTTCTTCATTTAAGCTAGTGGTTATCCAACTTCAGTGAACAGAAGAAATACCTGGAGAAAATGATTAGAATGCAGATTTCTGGGCCTCTTCCACATAGGGTTTGGTTTGATAGCTGAAGGGAGGGGCTTGGACTCTATTTTAAACAAAGCTCCAGGTGATTGTTAGGCACACCAAAGTTGTTCCTAAACGGGACTGTATTGCACACCTTCAGGATCATTGATCTGGGCTCAGTGAGCTCTGAAAGCTAATTTTTTGGAAAGAGTGATCCTGGAAGTGTTTCCGTTGGGATGAATATATCCCAGGCCGTTATTGCCCTAATAGGGACAGGATAAAAGTGGTGACTTGGAGCCACATCCTAAGGTTGTGTCCTTTGTGTTCAAAATAATCTTGTTGCTTGAGGGGTAGAAGGTATTTGAGGCTTCACCATTTGTAGTTTTAATTGTTAGTGAATTTTCTTCCCATTTTTCCTGAGGATGCCTTGTTAGCTTCCCTAAGTTTATGCTCAGTAGGTCACGTATGATTACTGTAAGTGTCCTGTGGCCTCTTTCCTCAAAATAAAGAAACGGCTATTTAAAAATGTTGGCGACAGCAGAGGAGAAGGGAGAAGAAGGGCAGCTGTGAGGGTCAGTTTGACATTACCATCAGCGTCTGTGTTTCAGAGTGTGATTGATATGACATTTCTCAAATGCTCTATCTACTGGTTCATTTTGGAACAGTGATGTGCTCACATATCAATGAAAATGTTTAAAAAAGGCGAAGGGAGAAAGAAACAGATCTGAATGCCAGAAAGGAATTTTTTCCTAGAAGGGAAACAGTAGGAAGTTCAGATATCAGATGCGTAGAACCACCCCTCAAACCCTACCAAAATATGGCAAATATAATCATTATTACTAATCTCACATCCTTAGCCACTTAGTCTTTCTCTCATTCAGTGGTTAAGTTGGGTAGGAGTCTAGCTGAACTCTCCAGATAAGTGGTGATCCAACATTTGAAGAGATTTGCATTTGCAGAGAACTCTAGAACCAGTCTGTCATGAGAGGAGGCTGGCTGTGTGGAAGTTCTGATGTTACCCTGACTGCAGGTCCTTGAAATCCAACTTCATTCTCTTCCATTCACTGCACTATCTTTCTTATGTGTGGGTCTGCTGTGCCTGGTGGAAGAAATAAAAGTGTTCTAGAACATGCTTCCATTCCTTGTTGCCTTATGCCTATGCTCCTTCATGCATGAATCCTCCAACTTAATACTGGGAGAGAATGGTTTTTCTGATTAGTTTTGAATACTCACAAACACAGACAGACATATACTCTCTCTCTGTCTCTGTCTCTGTCTCTGTCTCTCTCTCTCTGTCACACACACACACACACACACATCCATCCTGTTTTCTGTCACTGTGTTTTTTCGTTATAGAATACTAAGTTATTGCTCACATCTCTATAATAGGATTTATTGTGTTGTAATGTGATTTTGATTTATTCTACCTCCTTAAGACAGAGATCTATGTGTGTCCATGCCTAGTATACAATCTGATTTATAAAGGCACTCAATAAATGTTTGTTAGGAGAATGAATAAATGAATGAATAAATCCTTGTGTAGTTTGTGATGTGTCTGGTAATGCTCTGTAGGCTACAATGATTTTGTGCTGCCATTAGTTGATTATTTTCTTTTAATTGTTATGTTTGTAGCTTTTTCTCAGGTATAAATAGGAGTAAATATACTTATATCTATTTTTTAGAGTGCTTTAAGATTTTCAAAAAACTCCCATATTTGGTATTTTATTGGAGCTTCACAATAACCTGTAGATTTTATGCCAATTATCTCTAACCTTGGTTAGTATGATTATCTTAAAATGACAACAGTAATTATTTGGGGGGGCATATGTGCTGCCACTTATGTGTTGTATACTATCTCTTAAAGAGAAGTGCATCTCTGTAAGATATAGAGAAGGTATCTCTACCGTGCTATTTTTTCATTATTATTTCAGTGTATAAGAAATCCTGTGCAAACATTCTACTAAACAAAAATCTCTACAAACCAGCACATCCACATATCTATCCTACAGTAATCATTACAGACATAATAATGGCATAGGAGGGATAAAGTTCTTAGGAAAAGTGGTGAAGTTAGAAATTGTTGTTTTAAGGAATGGAGAAGAAAAATAACCAGGAACAGGTCGAAATATTATTGGGTATCTTTTGAGGGGCCAGCTGAGGTTGGAGGCAATGAATTTGTACCCTAAACTGAGAGGAGAAGTATATCTGGTAAAGATATAAAGTGGTGAAGGTATTCACTGTGTATTAAAAGGCTTGTATGTCAGATTGAGTTTGAGGTGTTTAGGGCCAGTCCTTTAGAGTGGAGGGTTGTATCTTAGGAAATAATGACAGTGAATGTTAAATGGGGCAGACTGTAATATTCAAAGGTTTCTCTAGCCTTCCTGTATTAGACACAGATCTGATATTAAGCTTATTTAATATATATCTGGGTCTTATTCTTTCACTATTCATTTCATTCTCTTACAATAGCTGATTGACAAGTCCCCCACCCCCCACCCCAAACCAGAATTGATAACTGGTAACTAGTTAGTCTTTGAGAAACTCAGTTCTAACTGCTTGATTAGTATTTATGTTACGTTTTCAAAGTTAAAACTAATCCTTGAAAAGTGTGAGGATATTCAGTTACATCATTCAATGCATTATTTATTATTTATTATTATATTTATTATATACACAGTAAGGTTTCCTTTGCTCAAACTTGATGCATTGCTTCTTGAGTATAAGAGAGCCTATGGGATTTAGAATAATGAGTAGCTGCCAAAGCGTTTCCTGTTGTCTTGGAGAGCACAGCAGATATTTTCTTATCTGAAAAGATAAAAATTAGTTCTGGCAAATCAAACATTCTGACTAAGTAGACTGTCACATATGCAGTATCAATTTGTGAGTAGATGAAATTCAGTAATAAAATACACTTGAGTTAAATAATTTTCATTCTGTTACTCAGTCTTTGAGAAACCCAAAGACTCACCTGTGGGTTTCAGTGCCTCAGTGTCATCATTATGAGTCTTCATTATCACTGTGCTAGAGATGTGTGGACATCCTGGTAAGTGTTTTAGATACTTGAATGCTTCAAATCAGGAAATTTCCTCTACATAGAAGCACGGAAGAGCTGGTTCTTGTGGTCTGAAAGAGTGAATATGCACACTCAGCTTCTCATGCTCCACCAGGCAGTCTCTTAGGCAAAGGGAGGCCTATTAGCAGTGGATTTTAACAAAAAGGTTTTTTTAACTTTTAGAGTTCGGTGTATAATTTAGTTAATGTGCTTATCTTGTTTTTTTTTTTTAAAAATGCCTGTTAGTGTATGTGTGTGTGCAGGCTGGGTGGGAGGAGGGGAGGCAGAGGCCAAACCTCAGTTAATGCTGCATTCTGATTTTCGTGTTAATTTGATTTTGGGGAAATAACTTTTTTGTCTCCATTTCCCAACTCTGAAATCATATATAATATTACTAATCTTTCACTCAAGGGTAAATGTGTATTAATAAAATGTGACTAGTGATCTGACTTGTGTTTAGCTATCATGACTTCATTGTGCTGCTACACTGATTTCTTGAGGACCAAGGCATTGGTTCAGATTCCTTTACTCTCTACATTCTGGGAAAAGAACAGGTTATGGAGTCAGACACTAACTCCGGTCCTTATCTTGTGCATTCTTGGATAAGCCTGAGACTCAGTTTCTTATCTATAAAATGAAGGCAATACTTAATTTATAGAATTATGAAGATTAAAAGTATAATGCATAGCACAGTATTCAGAATATAGCAAATGACCAATTAGTTTTGGTGCCTTTTTCTAACCCCTCATCAGTTATTTTACCCATCTGCATATTATTAATCACATGTCCTGATGTCTCCAGTTACCTCCAGCCACAATCTTTGGCAAAACCTGGAGCTATTTCCTTTCTTTGTCGTTCTTGTTTAGCATTCTTAGGCTTTTTATGGGAAATATTTTCAATATTTTTTGAGGTCCAACATTTCAGGGTTATGAAATCTGGAAATTCCCTCCCAGAAATCTTAAAAACAAATGTGATCTTACCAGTCACTTATTTTATTCACTCATTGACTCCTCACATTCATTCATTCAGACAGCATTTATTTAGCAGATGAACACTTACTGATTCACTCAGCATGTGCTCAGTGTGTGTTAAAAATGCGAATGAAGTGGGCATTCAGACAGAAATTTGATATGGTCCTTTTGGATTTAAAAAATGTAAAACCACATTTAAAAAATTACCAAATATTGTGCATGACAGCTGTTTCTGCCCCTTCCTGTGTCTCTCCCCCTCATCCTGTTGTGACCTTTCCTTATTTGGCAAGATATGGAGGACATGTGGACAAAGGAAGGATCTGTATGTAAAAGACCAGTTGAAACTGTAATGATGATGATGATGACAGTAACGATAACACTGTTGATTTGTCAAGCCCTCGCCATGTACCGGGCACTGTGCTAAGTGCTCTACACATTTTTTTTCCAGTAAATATTCACAACAGTAATGCAGGAGGGATGCCTTACCATGGGCTACAAGATCTCAAGAGACTACCTCTCTGACCTCGCCTCGTGAAGTCTAACCTACACTCACTCTTCTACAGTGCACTCCTTGAACATTCTAGGCAAGTATCATCTTGCCTCAGGACTTTTCCTCTATTCCTCATGTCACAAATGCCCCCTCGCTCCAGTTCTCCACATAATTGGCCCTTTCTTGTTTTTCAGATTTCAGGTCGGTGTCACCTTGTCAGACAGTAACCCTTCCCCGCCAAGCGTTCTCTCTCACATCACTGTTTCCATGATAGCACTCACGATCAGAAGTTGCCCTTTTATTTACTTGTTCATTTGTGTATTACCTGTTTTCCTCACTGTAATTTAAGTTCTGCAAGGCAGGGACCTTGTTTGGGTTGCTCACAGTGATCTTTGCAGTTCCTAGAATAGTCCTGGCTATAGGAAGGTTCTTAATACATCTTTCTTGGCTAAATGAATGTGTAATTTTGAAGAAGTCTTAGTACTTGGAAAAGAAATAGTTAAAAAAAATTTTTATAGAGTGGGAAAAGGAGAATTAATATGTGTTAAGCAACTATTATGGACCCAGCATTTAAGCGTTTTCATAATATATATCATTGAACTTTTAAAGTAACTTTATGAGAGATTCAGAGAAGTTGAGTAACTTGCCTATGATCATACTTAATTACTGATAAAGGTTAGAATCTTGTTGTGTTTAGCTCCAAACTCTATATTTCTTCCACCGTGTTATATACTTCAAGCCTCTGTGAGTATGCTAGACATCGTGATGCACTGCCTGCATATCCCTTTAGGAGGGAAGGACTTATTCCCCTGGATGCTATGGGTGCTGCTGACAGTCACCCTCAACTGTCAGTCTGCTGTATTATTGCCTGGACTGAAAAGAGCTTCCTTGCCCAAAGTCATGCCCCATTCCAGTGACTAATCTACATGGGGATATGAAGGCTTGGCCTCCTTGCCCCAATTCACCCAACTCTGAAGTTAGAGCTCCATTTAGGCTCAGCTGAGGCCTCCGTTGAGACTACCTTTCCAGTCCGACTTCTCCCTCTTTCCAATTTGCTTCCTTCTATACTTTCTTGGATATTGATCCCAAGAGCACTCCCTAATAAGCTTTCCGCATGCTAATCTTCTCAGAGTCTGCTTCTCAGGGAACCCAACCTGCTATAGTGAGTTTGAGAACCATGATGACATTAATAAAAGTGCAAAAGTCAGTCACTGGGAAGGTGGCATTTGGAAGAAATATAATGATAACCTTGGATCTGGATTTTTTGAATGTAGGTGCAAATGGTCAGCTCTGGACCGTGAGCTCTTTGAAGGCTTGGTATTACCGATCACCAGCCTCTGCACAGTGCCTGTCACATTGTAGGCAGTCACTCAATAAATAGAGGGTTGAAGATTTGAGATTGGAGTTTGGATAAGAATTTGTGGAGGTAATAGCTAATATCTTGATAATTAACAAGCTCTCTGAGTGAAAGGGAGAGAAATAAGAACAGTAGAGAATTGAGAAGCAAAGAGAACCAGAAGAATGTAGGTGCCAGGATGCTTCTTTTGTTTGTTTATAGGAGAGAGAGGTGGCTGGAGAGTTGCTGGGAGCAAGCAGTAGTGGTTAATATTTATGAAATAAGGATGACAAATTTAAGGATGGTACTTTTGAACCCAGTGTGAATGAGGTTGCTGGTGGCCTTAGAAAAGTGATGTCAATCTTGCATCTGAGATAGGAACCTATTTAACAAGGTTTAAAGAGGGAATATATGATGATATCATGGGCATATATTTCTCATTCAAGACATCTGGCAATACAAGTAAAGTGAGAGAGAGCTGGCAGGGCCTGTGGGGCCAAATTAGTTTATTAAAGAGGGGGAGACGTGTTTGAAGGTAAGAGAGTAGTCAAAAAAGTTGGAGATGGATGAGATAAATAGGATTTGGGAGAGGATAGGGCTGACGTAGAGGTATTCATCTCCTTTGCCACAAGTGAGAACACTTCTTTCTCTGTACCCAAGGGGAAGGCAATATGGCATAGTGGGAGTGTAGTACAAAGGCAGCTGTCAGATTTTGGTTTTATTTACAGCTAACTTATTACGGTTTTGTCTTGATTTTTTCACTATAACTCAATGATTGGTCAGTACTTTTGTATATTTAATGACTGCTAAATTTAGATTGCCATACTATTTGCTGTTCTCTGGGTGTATCTTAACTATGGTAGCTGCACTGGCCATGGGATGTGAAATGAGGTCAGAAATGTCACTAATTCATCCTTCAGAAACTTTATACTCAAATCATGAAGTGTACATTTTTTCACTTGTTTATTCCGTTGTAGATAACTTTTGGATTGTTTTATCAATCTGAAAACTTCAGATTTTCTCTTATCCTTCTAAAAACAGAACTTTATAAATTGAACACCATGTGGAGGGAACTGTTTTTTGATTCATGCTTGTATTAGTTTGCTCTCTTTCAGTTTTAAAGGTAATTTGAGATATATATTTTATCTATATAACCCCTGTTGTATTCTCTCTGTGTCTAATATGACTTTGTTTAGTGTTTGAGCTCTTTGTGACACTGATATAAAGGTCACTAATGGAAGGAACTCTCAAGGAGTTAGGAGCCAAGTGAATAGACTCTATTTTGTTGTTATAATGAATATATTTTACACAGTTGAAAGACACTGTGAAAGGTAAAATAATGTCAAGCAGAACATATACAATCAAATGTAGCTTTTGGCCCTTTCCCTTTCCTTTTCTGGGTGAATTTTGCTCAATTTTGTCAAGCAGGGATTTTTGTCTATTTTATATACTGCCAAATCTCAAGTCTGCTAGTGCCTGGCACGTGGTAGCTGACCAATAAATATTGTTAAATGAATACATTTAGAGTGAGTATAAAGATGTTTATTCTAACCATACCACATAAATTTTGTAAGGAACAAATAAGATGATAACTACAAGTGCACTTCAGAAAAATAAAATCAATAACAATAACAAAATCAAAGTAGACAAAACAAAATATACAAATGCTAATAATTATTATGTCCTATTGTTTTCATTCCTTCATTGTATATTTACTGTACACCCACTATGCATGCTTGACTTTATTGTGTCCTCAGCCAAAACACAAGATCTATGGAGCAGAAAGTGGCTCCAGTCGTCTGCAGAGTTAAAAACAAAAAGTGTTGGAGTTTCCTTAAATACTCCTGTAATCTGCTACACCAGTCAACTTACATTATGTGCTAGGAGGAAAAAATAAGTTTTTCCTACATGATCTAACTGTATTAAAAAAAAATCAACATTACTTCATTTAGCAAATATTTGTTGTTGTCCTTTCCTGTGCCAAGATTTGAGATGTCTCATTTATATGGGGAAGATACTTACAATTGGTCTGTCCTCTGTTTTTTTCTTGAGATTCTGTTGCAAACACTTCAGGAATAAAATTTCAGGAAGATTTTATCTTTCTTCCAACCTCTTTCTTCTATAAAGTCTTCCCAAGGGAAATCAAGAACTTTTGGAAGAAAAATTCACATTACCCCAATAGCAAATTTAAGGAGAACCTGTCACTGCACTAGTGAGAAGCTGGTCATCTTAATTCAGTGAGTTTCTGTAGACTGAACAAAATAAAAAAGTATCATGTTTAAATGCCTGTTGACAAAATTCTTGCAGTATTACTCTGAGTCTGAGTCTTCCATTTTCATTTCTTCCTTGCGTGATTGGTTTAATTTGTGTATGAGAGGTGTCTTGATGTTTGAATGTTGTCTTACCAAATATTTGATTATTACGGAATTTATTTATTTGTTTTTCAGAAAGGAAAGGATGCAGAGATTCTTACAAATTGTGTTTGTATCATAGTATTTTTGGATAAACTTGAGTTTATTTTAATATCATTTTTGAAATCTATCTATCATCTATCTCTATGTAACTATGCATCTATCTACTATTGATTATATAGGACAGAAGAGAAATGACTCTGTCAATGGATTCTGACTTAAGAAATGCCATTTAATAATAACCTGGAGTAGGCATAATTACTCTCATTTTGTCTTTTAAAAATTTGCCACAAATAATGAAAATGTCTTTTACCTCCCTAACAAAAGAATCTGCCTCCAAAGGCATTTATTATAAGGAGTGATAATGATGAGATGATTGTGTTGTAATGGAACAAAGATTGAGGGAAAGAGTAAATTTTAGTTACAGACTATTGTAATTCCATTTGAAGCTTCAGACAGCTACGAGAGAATTTCTAGAGTGGATGCTGGAGAACAGAGATTTATTGTTTCACCCTGATAGAAAGATCAATAGATGCTTTGTGGACCTGACAGTGTTTGCAAGCTATAAGTCTCTCTTTTCTTCTCTTGTGTTAACTTATTGCTGTTATAAACACATTTCAAAGAAAATCAGTCTTTCCTTTTGTTCTGGATTAAATTCTTTCTGCAAAAGTGTGTTTGCAAAGTACAAACCTAACTTCCCTGCTGAAGGAGAAGGGATGCGATTCATCCACAGCTTGCAGGGGCTAACTGTGAGCACCGTGGTGTATCAGCCTGCTGCTGGCTGGTTCTGGAAACCTGGGGCAGTTCTCTCCTTATTCAGCTGCATTCTCGGGATGGGAGTGGACGAAGATGGAGGAAATCAAATACTAAATTAAATTGTAAATGTAATTTTCCACCATCAGCCTAGCATTTTGACTATTGAGAAAAAAATCTAGGTCTCAAATACCTAGTTAACACAGATATTCAATTATTTTGACTATGGGAATGGGATATATCATCTTAATCAATGGCATTAATGTTGACTGTAATGATAGAAATTAATAATTCCCTCGGACATGTAATTGGAAAAGCCATTTTATTACAAGTTACCCTAAGAGACATAATAATGTTTCAAAAAATACATATGAGTAAGTCTCTTTCAAATATGGGTCAATAAAAATGTTACCATTATAAAACTATAAAATATGAGTCTGCAAATCTGAATCTAAAAATAAGATCAGACCTAAAATTCTTGGCTGTTAGAGAAGGTATTCATCTGCTTTATGTGATTTGTAAATCAAATCAAGATATGCCTCCCTGGAAACATCTTAAAAACCTAAAATAAAAACGTTTAATATTTTGCTCTTCCAGAGTAACTAATAGAAGTGAAAGCAAAGCATATCAAAGTTTCTGCCTTGGCATTTTATACTAGTTTAAACTCTGATATATTATGGGTTAACACTGAGAAAAAATTGTAGAGTAGGGACACTTACTTTTGGTAGTCCCTATTCTCAATTTTTTTTCCTCTCTCTCAATCTCTATCTCGCTTGATTCCTGTATCAAAACCTCATGCCACAAAAATCTGCTATGAGTCTCTCCCATCAGACGAATTGGACTGTGTACATTTTAAATACCTTATCATGTTACTTTACAAGTTGATAAGCTCCTCCCTTGATTTTAAGTACCTTTGCAGGAGTGGAAAGTAAGTTTTTGTGGGGATGATTGGGTTTGAATGAAATGGAGATAGCTCTCTCCCTGCTCCTGGCGTCAAATCTGGTGTCTGGCCCTACAAGGTTCCGACACCCATTGATAGCTTTATAGAAGTGAGTATGTCCGGGCACTTCTCAGGCAGCCATCTGGAGATCCCTGTAGCTACAGCAAATTATTTAATGTTCTTGGTCTGTAGGAATAACATAGACATATTTGGAGATGAAAATAAAATAATAATATATAGTACCTTTGATTATGTGGCATTATACTTACTAATTCTGTGTCATAAACCATTTTCTGTTGTTTGAAAGAACTGTTACTGCTACTTCAGGGTTCATTTTAAATAAGGCTCATAAAGCTAAATGGGGCTGATGTTGTCCTTATGTTTTATAATGCTTAGAGATTACGGAGATTTTGCGCCTTAAATGAATTATTTATGGATTAACGTGTGTTGTGCCAATTATGGATGCCCCTGCACTGGATTTGCCTTGGAAATTTTAGTTAAGAGCCCTTATGCAGGCAAGGAAGTTAAAATGTTTTTTATAGCTGGAAAATAGTGAATGATATCAAACCAGTAACTTATTCCTAAATATTATGTTATTTAAATTCCCTGTTGTTTGGTGTGAATGTGTGTACATGACTTGTGTGGGTCAGTGTTTGATATTTGTAAAGCTGAATGGCAGAGCAAGATATTTATAACTCATGTAGTATTCTAGAAAGAATCTGAAAAAAAAATTTTACTGTGCCAGAGACATTTCCCCTCTTCTGTAGGCAGCTGTTCCCAATATTCCTTTCTTACTCACATCCTTTCACCATCCCCTTTTCCCAGTTACTAATTTTCCATTCGGTAATGAGACAAACATATGGCTAAGAAATACTACATCGTTAAAAATTTGGTTCTAATGTGAGCAAATTTTGAAGCCTTTTGTTGGAGGTTTTCTAAAAAGACCCTGACAATAATTCACATTATCATGGCCATTTTTATGATAAATGGCTTATTTTGGTTAGTTTTTACTGTAAGCAGATATGAAGAGAATCTTGAAAAACCAGGGGCTTTCACCAAGTCTACTGCTTTTTAAGGCCTTAATGACATCACTCTTTTTCTTCTTAATTTTCCCCACTTCAGGACTGTGAGGGAATGACGTGCTGAACTATGCTTTCCATACAGAGAAGCACTAGCAACGAGTGACATCTGTTTCAAGTTTACAAAGCATATTTTTAACACACGTTATCCCACCCTGATTCACCAAGGAAACGTATGAGGTAGGCAGGGCATGGATTATTATTAAGCCCAGTTTAAAGGTGAGGAAACTGAAGCTCAGAGAGAAGCTGTAACTTGTCCAAAATCAAAAAACTAGTGCCCACCTACATTTTAGTGCCCAGTTCTCCTGTTTCAGGTCCTTAGCTCTTTCCAATATGAGTGTCTCTCAACATGTCCATGAATTGTTCCATCCTCAATATACAATATACAATATTGTTCAGAGTAGACTCCCCATTTCGCCTCTCATATGTTTCCTATTTTGTGACTTGCTAATGGGTGGCTGGTAGCAATTTCCTGTTGGTTTTCTTGAACCTGACCTCCTCTCACCAATTGTTTAGTTCCTGACTGTGCAATGAGTCCACACCGCATAGACCTGTGTTAGAAATGACAAAGGGCTCTTTTTTTTTTAATCAGGACTCTGCCTGTAGACTGACCTAGTTTGCCTGTCCACTGTCATGTTTGTATGCTCCAGGCTCCCATGGGTGAGGCAGTCATGAACAGAGTGACAAAAGCCAGCATCACTGCCAACAGCTTAGCTTGTGCTGCAGGGCCTGGGAGGAGCAATGATATTACTATAGGTCGATTTCTGAATATGAAGGAAGTCATGGTTAGCATAGAAATAGCTACATGCATAAGGGTATATATTTCTCTTCATAGATTGTATATAATTGTGCATACGAATACATACACATATCTTGGTATAATTAAATAATTTATCAGAAGGAACGAGGAGGGAATATATTAGATATTATGTAATGGAGTGATACCTAGCTTAAAAAATGTGCTCAGATAGAGTTAAATGAAAAAAAGTAAGACTTTTTATGTCATGCAGTGTTAGTGTTCTGCCTGCATGTTTTTTGCAGAAAGAAGTATGATTAGTCTGTACCTTTAGCTTAGTAATGTAGTGTATCATAAACACTGATGACGTGGCAGTCATTATCTTCCAAACATTTGCCTACTAAGCAGGTTTCATATCTGTTTGGATCATCAGATTATAGTCAACACCAGATCTAATTATATTTAGATCCTTGCTGAGTTTTATCTTCCCAGCAGTTGAAGCAATAGAGCTGGGCAGGACCCAACCTGGGTAGTATTTTGATGGTTTCTGCGTGTTTTAGCATCTGAGACTTTTAAATTCCAAGAATTGTTCTTGTCATTGTCCTGAAATAATCAGACTCTCAGCCAGTGACTGGCTAAACAGAATGCCATGACACTTTGGTTGGCATCTGAATGACAGTTTACTTATTTACAGTGAACATAACTGTGAAATGAGGCTTATTACTCCAAGTCTGCATGGTCAGCTCATTTCTTACCTGTTCAGACTACACGAAGAGCCAAGTCATCATCAAAAGTTTGCTTTAATCCACTTAGAGTCAAAGCAAAATAAATTTCATGCCCAATTCTTCAATCCAGTTTAAGGAGCTCTCCAGTGTAGGGAAGGCCTTGCCAATAAGACCTTATGCTCCACATCCATTCATAAGACTCGCTTTTTAGGTCAGGGGGTTGAAGAATTTTCCTTATTTGAGGAGTAATCTTTCTCAAGGTGACAGAGAGTCAATAAGTCTTGAACAGCATCAGATACAGTGTTTCATAAACGATTTCCTCCCTTCTCTTTCCTGTGGGCTGCCCTCTCTAACTTCGCATGCTTTCCCATGCCCTCCTGTTTTGATCTCCCTTAGATATGTTACTTCTATTGCTCAGTGCCCACTTTACCTGGAGCTATACCCTGGCTGGTGATTGGAGGTAATTCTCTGCTACTCATTTACCAATTATGGAGTAAGCTGGTGCATTAAAACATTTCCCTGTTGTATGTGTTAATTTTATAAATTAACTGTCAGGCAGAAATATTACTTCCCTTATTTCCAGGCTCCTTTTGGGAAATACCTCACTGTAGCTCTCGAGTACTGGAAACAATAGGGAATTCTTTGAAAATGCTCAAGTGGAGGCTGCAGAGATGTTTTAAAAGGCTAGAAATTATTTCCTGACATAAAGACCATTGCTATCCAGTAGAGTACTCGTGAGTTGAAATGGCACTAATTAGCCTTGCAGCATCTAATTGGCATCTTTGAGCTGTGAGGCATGCCTGGAAACAATTCCGGGTGTTCGATGTGGTCAGTTTAGTTCAATATAACAATTTTTGACTACTTCTTATCAAGAGACTTTTGCAATCTTATCATATAACACGTTTTTAGAATACCTTGTAGTTGTATTTCATTTTGACCTTACAACAACCTTAAGAAATAGTTATGCTAGGAATTCCCCCATTTTATAAAAAAGGAAATTGAAGTTCAGAAAAATAAATGCTGTGTCCAAAATCATACAATCTAGCCAAGACTTAATCCCTTTCAACTGCAACCTTTTCTCCCTTGATGAACAGAGAACCACGTATTTCGGTTTAGAGGAGCCAATTAAAAACTTGGCTTTCGAAGGCAGTTGGATATAGGATAGACACATAGACTCAGACACTTACTACCTAAGTGACCTTGGGCAAGTTTTTTAAGTTCTCGGGGTTTGATTTTCACATTTATAAAATTGGGGTAATCTTTCTTCTCTTACAGGATTTTTGTGAGGATTAAATGAGTTGCTGTGTGGACCATGTTGGGCCCAGTGTTTGAGACTTAGCACTCAACACATTGTTGACTGTTATTACAGTGTGTGAGATCCAGAAAGCTTACCCTGGTTTCACCTCGTAGACCGAGTCAGCCCTGTGCCATCTGTGAGGTTCTGTTTGGTTTACAGGTTTAGGACTGGAGCTATGTCCCTTCAAAGGTTTGCAGCACCGCTTGATCTGTTTTCCTGAGAAGATGTCTAGAAGCAGTACCATCTTGTCTCCTAGTCAGTACTTTTATTCAGACAGCCATGTTGGCCAAGATGGTGACCAGGGAAGCATGTTTCTCCTAAAGTTTCCCTGTTAAGAAGTTAATGATCACACCAGAACCATCTAAATAAGAAGAGCATCATACAAATTTAAGAAAACAATTTTACAACATCATTTTCATATCCATTAAAGAAAAAAAAAGGAAATAAGGGATTTCGGTTAGATACATGGAAGAATTTCCTAATAGTCACCAAAGCAAATTAAGTTACCAATGGGGGCAAGAGTTTGTGGGAGAAAAGCATAGAAGACCTAAGTCCATGTCTTGGTGGTGGCTCTTTCCAGCTGTGTAGCTGAGATAAAACACTTTGACCTCTCTGAATCTCAGTTTTTTCGTCTGTAAAAGTGGATAATTACATCTGGGACTCATGAGGTTGCTGTGGATATCTAATGAGATGAAGGAAAAGAAAGTGATTTGTAAACTGGGAAGTGTGATGCAAACTCAAGGTGGTGTTATTATTCTTCAGAGTTCGTTGAAAACATCAGAAATTCTTGGATGACTTAAAAGTGCTCTTGCCTAAAGGTAGAAGGACTAAATAAGTAACCCTGTGGATCTATTTCAGTTCAAGGAATGTATGTTTTCAGATTACATTAGTATTGATGATATTAGGTCTTGTATCAAACTGAAATTCAATGGCTATTTTTGGAAAGGCATTAAAATAAAATAACAAAGAAGAAAATACTTGGAAAGCAATGTACTTCATATAGACAGATTTAATTATCAAATTGATTATATGTGAAGTATATTCAGTTACAATCAATAATTACAATGATAGTAACCACTGTGCTTTGCTAATTAGAACATACTTCTAATAAGGAGAAGGTTATCAATTTGAATCCCTTTATGGGTCAATTAGCATAATGTCAGCCTTCACTTAAGCTCTCACAAGGTCACTCAAATGTGTGCCCGTGTTCACAAGGAGAATGAAGTGGAGATTGGATGAAATCGTGCAGATGTTCACCCAATATGTATAGAAGAACTCTATATTATGCATATAATGTATCTCTTTATTTTTTCTTTAGCACACTTATTTTTGCTTTTTGTTGTTAATTGTCTGGACTACCAGTTTTGTTTAGCATTACTGGTGTCAGTCACGTGAAACGGTATTCCAGGTTTCCTGAAAGGTGGTTTAATCAGAGTCATGTTCAGACCGCTATTTACAAGTGCTTAACTTTGCAATGCTTTCCTTCAAAATAACCCTGAGAACTACAAACTTCTTGTATGTATTTTTCAGTTGGGAAAATTAGGCATTTTTTTTCCCAAGGTTTTTTACTCCCAGGTGAAGAGATTTTGGCTAATTTTATAAAAAGGTCACTAGCACAGCTGGGCCTGAAATCCAGAGGTCCTGACTCAAAGTTCTATATTTAATTTGCAGTGGTTTTTTTTTTTTTTTTGGTTTATATGTAGTGGGTTTAGTCAGAGGGTGGGAAAACAAATATCACGTCTTGACTTTTAGCATGATTGACGATTACTACAATTACATCTCTTTCAGAAGTAGTTAAGCTGGTTGTTTGAAGTGACTATTTTGACTAGTTTTATTAGTAAGACCAGTCATATGATTTGATCCATGGTGTCTACAGGCCTAGCCACAAAGATAGGGTATTTAACATTTAATTTTGATCATTTTAAATGATGGAATTTGGCATATCATGTCCTAGTAAGCAAAATGCTCTTACGTTGTAGAGAAAGTGGAGATCTCTGTATTGTGATTTGGAGGATGATCAGAAGAGTTCCTTTATCTCTCACTGACAAGCCTATTTACCCAAATTCCACCATTAGTGCTTCAGACCATCTTATATAATGCAGAGACGCTCATTTATACCATCGTCTACCTTAGTTTGGATTGAGGATTGAACTTCTGAGGAAATGGAGGTAGGATTTCTCCTGAGTACCTTCTGAGGTCAGAGTACTAAGGGGATTTGAAAATATTTTTTCTGTTGGTGAGGAAGAGTGGCCTGAGCTAACATCTGTAGCCAATCTTCCTATTTTTGCTTGGGGAAGAGTGACCCTGAGTTAACGTCTGTGCCAATCTTCCTCTCTTTTGTATGTGGCATGCCACCACAGCATGGCTTGATGAGTGGTGTGTAGGTCTGTGCCTGGGATCCGAACTCATGTATCCTGGGCTGCCGAAGTGGAGCACACAAACTTAATTACTATGCTGCAGGACCACCCTGGGATTTGAAATTTTGATGAGGGAAGGAAAAAAGAATATGTAACAATGATTTTTGGAGACCTGATTTGGGAGTTTAGATGATGGTGGTGGGGATTTGGCCTATCAGCTTGCAGCATAAATACACTGGACACCCAGAGGATCAGGAAGAGGTGAGCTGGAGGATGAGAGAAAGCTAAGGAAGTGCATCTAAGATGAGACTTAATTCACGATTTCACCTATGGCCTTCTTTGTTTATACAGGTTTGGTTTAAAGAGCATTAAGTGTTTTGTCAAGAAGCAAATAACTCATTTGAATCCATGTGATTCTTTGCTTTTATGTTGACATTAAAAATTACTTTATTATTGATGGCAGTTTTCTAGGGAAAGAGATGCTCTTTTTGTAAAAGAGGACTTCCAATCTCTCTGATTTTGTTCTTTTTCAGTCAAACGGTGATAATAACACCATTCCATTTCACTGGATTGGTGCAAGGATCAATTGGGGTAACATGCATTAAAAAATGTGAATTCTAAAGGGCTCAACCAAGTACTAAGTGTTGAAGATTATGTGCAGTATGGGTGGGAGATTATGTGCTTGTATTCTAGAAGAGATTACCTGAGTTTCAGATTACCTGAGTTTGTCTTTTTTACTTGTGTGACACACGCCAACTTGAACTTCTGTGTCTCAGTTTTCTTATCTGTAAAATAGTGACACCTGCCTCGTAATGTAGATGTGAAATTCAAAGGAGTTCATATATGTAATGGGCTTCCTTGCGTAAACTAAGCACAACAACCCTACTAGCTACTGTATTGTTATGTAGGTGTCAGAACAAAATTGAATGCTGATGTAAGTGCATAGGAGTGAATTACTTGGAAATTAAAAAAAGTTCCTATATTTATGCCTCAAGCAATATAGTTATTTGTCCAACAAATTCATGTTTGATTATAAGCCATTAGTGACAGTTAAAAAATGGAACTGTGTTGAATTTAGCAGCTTCTCTCAGTAGGTTATTTGATATTTGAATAAAGAAACTACTCTCACTAATGCCAACTTATTCAGGTAAGGTTTATAGAGTCTTGATCATCATGTTTATATCTGAAATGAAAGGTTTTCAACCCTGACTACATATTAGAAGCAACTGGGTCTCCCAACCCAGTTGAATTGGAAAATTTGGGGGTGGTGCTCAGGCATTGGTATTTTTTAAAAGCTCCCTGGGTGATTTTAATGTGCAGACAGTTGAAAACCACTGGCTTTGAACATTAGTAATTAAATATATATCCATATTATTTAGTTGCTGACATTGATGTGTAATTTTCTCATATTTCAATAAATAAAATGACATGGATATATATGGATGTTTCTTTAAAGGCAGGCCTATTGTTTCTATTAATTCTGTAGCTTATGGGTATGTATTTTAAGGCAGAAATGAGAAGTTTGTTTTTAAATTATCTGTGGATTTTTGTTTGTTTTTGGCATGATGAAATGCTGTATATATTAAAAAAGAATATAGAATCACGGAATGTTAAAGGGCAGAGGGACCCTCAAAGCATCTGGTAGAACAAGCGTTCACTTCGAAGCCAGTCCTGGCTTGCGTTGACTTATTCACTTCCTAGCTGTGTGATCTTGGAGTACTTACTTAACTAATCTGAGCCTCAACTCCCTCATCTCTGTAAAATTGAGATGAATGTGTACTTTGTACCATGACAACCATGTTTCATGCGACACACACACACACCATCTTGACTCCTTGCCTCCTGCCTGATCCCGGCACCATCTGGTGCGGATATCAAGAGCAGGGACTGTGTGGGAGCCTCCGCAGGGCTGTCTGAGCTTGCAGGGCCAGCTGCTGGGAACTGCTTCCTCCCACTCCTCAGGGATCATTTCTCTGGCTCTGTTGGGACTGTTTCATGGCTGGTTGTTTAGATCCCATGACCTTTCATGAGCATAACATTTAGTCCATGGGGTTCAGTCACTGCCGGCCAAGTAGAGTGAAGCTGTTAATGACACTAGAGATGAAGATGGCTTCTTGTTGCCACATGATGGAAGCTTTTGAGCACCTTCTGTCTGTGTCCCAGACAATACTTGTGGGGAACATAGACGGCAGCTTTCTCTTTCCAGATGTTTTCCTATCCATTGCATGTTTGCGTTGAGTAAGGAAAATGGGAAGCCACTATCTATATCTTAGTTTGGGAGAAGCAGAGAAAAATCACAGACCCCTTTGATTTTCTTTTTATGATAAGAACAGTGGATTTTATCTCCTTCTTCACCCTTGTCTCTCAGATCCTCTAGCATATGGCTATAAAATTATTAGGCCACTCAGCTCTCCTGTTGAACATTCTTTGTGTCCGACAAAGGTGGTTCATGGGTTGTTTCTTATTATTGTAAAGCATAATGCCTGGGGTCCTGATCTTAGCTATGGTGCTTCAATGTCTTTCCCACTTGTAGGCCTGGCTTTAGGTCTATTTTCAGTCTTAATTTTGAGAATTCTGCTTTTGTCACCATCTCTCTGGACTGATCTAAAGTTTTCATTGGACATATTTATAAATTCAGCTGTCATTTTCCTATTTTTTCCCTCTGTCTACTGGAATTGGCACCATCTTCTTGTTGTTAGCACTAGTGGTAGGTCTATTGAGATTTTAGTGATGAGGATCTTGCGACAGTACACTTGTGGGATGGGTGTTCTAACATACACCTTGTGTTCCTCCACGAGATTCTGAGACTCTTGAGGGTAGGAACCATGTTTTTCAGCTGAGCATGGTCATAACTATCATTTATTATGCACCTACTGTGCACCACAGATTTGACTTTGATTATTTCAATTAATTGCCGTAAAAATAATTTATACATAGGGAATCATTTCAGGCAGCTTAAGTAAACTGCCCAAGATTATCTAGCTAGTGAGTCACAGAGCTGGATTTTGAACTCAGTTTGATCTTAAATCCTCTTTTCTAAATCATCTTTTTAAACTTCTTAAATGAAAGGGCAGATACAGATAAGAGGAATGGAAACTTGGCCTGTAGAAGGTGGGATGGAACTGTTGAGTAGGACACTGATACGGAGTTGCATTCTCAAAGAAGAAGAGAGAGGATCTGCATGTCTTCAAAGCCTGTGCTTTCCCACTAGTCTACACTGACTTCATCACTGGCATACACGGACACTTAGTAAGTGGACCCTAAGACCTTCCAGACAGAAGTCACCCCTACAGTTTGGTCCACATGTGGATCTTTACTTCAGGATTTTTATTCAGGTCAGAGAGACCTTGAAATTATGTGAAGATGTCTCACAATCGGACAAACTCTGAAGAGGATTCGAATGAATCCGTAGTGATAAGACATGCTGAGGAGTCAGGTCTTTGTTGAAGTCAGACTAGTCATGGCTAGCTGAAGATCAGGAGATGCTCTGCAGTCAGCCTCTATGCTGGTAGTTCAGACCATCAGAATGTGCCCACTGGCTTTGGCAAACAACAGGAAGTATATGGATGCTGTACCAAGTTGAAACTTTGTTGAACATGCCCGGAGAGCATTTTTCTTTTAATGTATTTGGAAACTATACATTTAACTCCTGCTGGGGAGTAAAAGTAATTGCTTCACAAAAGAAAAAGCGCTTTAAAAGGCTTAACTCCTTTCAAAAACATGTGCTTTTTAATGACTGGGAAATTCTTGGTACAGGAGAAAAATGTCCTTTTGTACAAATGAGCTCATTCTGGTCTTAACTGACCCTGTGCACTCTAGTGCCTGCTTTCTGTTCCATGTTTTGTGACCAGAGGTTATTGGAAGGATAATCCCTCTGTGGATATTCTCTGCTTTTAGGGCATGTTGCCAGAGAGAAAGTTATCTTAGCTCGGAAACTGCCAAGCCAGTGCAAGAGGCCCAGATCCCAGGGGTCCTGAGCCAGTGACTGATAATGACTTGGTTTAGGTTGGCCGTGGGTCAGTTTTTTCAAGCCCACTTCAAGTGCACTAGGATTGCTGTGTATGCCTCATCCTCTTTAGATTTCTCAACAGCTCTATTGCTTCTTGATTCAGGAACGATTTTTCTTTCCTAGGTAGATTCTGTTTGCTCTGCGGTGATTCTATCCTGATGAGCAGAAACATCTGTGCCAGTTTGAGGCCTCGTGTTTGTCTTTTTAACCTGCTATAATTGGAAAACAGCTATTGAAAGAAGTGGCCCTGTACCTCTTTCTTTGAACACTTGGCGGCTGACGCCTCTGAAAATTAATTTCTGAATTGGCTTGGCTAAAGTGAGGAATATGTCTGAGGCCTTAGATTTGCTCAGTGAAAGGGTTCTCCTAAATGGTATTGTAGGATAGATCTCAACGGATGCCTGTGATTTAAATGAAGCTCACATTACTCTATCTTTAAAATAACCATTTCCTAGCAAGGAGGATGTGGAAACTTTGAATAGTGTTAGGTAGGGAGATTATTACATCTATTCTGGATGTTTTCATAAAGAGCTGAACATGAAAGGGGTTCAAGTGCACCTTGACAAGGACCTGTGGAGTCTCCTTTAAATTATCTATATTTAAGACCATCATTCTGAAGGAATAGGGATGAGAAATAAACTGTGATATTTATTAACTGCTTCTTAGGTACCAGCACTGTGCTAGATCCTTTCTGCAGATTATCTTTTAAGACTTATTTAGGTTCGTGTAGTTAATTAGTGGCAGCCCATGAGATTACCAAACTACCCTGCTGGCTTGCATCTTGAAGAGTCTGTGTTAAGAGTCATTATATTCCCCTAAAATTCATCCCTGGCTCTAATGAATCAATATTTTGATAAGCCTTTTATAATTTTTTTCCTGCTTCATTGACTAAAATAAATTTTTCTTATTTTAAAAATTCATACTCTTGCCACTGAGAATTTGGTTCTTATCATAACTTGTTAATAAAATCTATGTTCTGGGATCTTTGTGTCGCTTTCACGGCTCCCTGGGTATGAAACTCTAAGTTCAGGCTCTGATGCCTAAATAAGTCTAAGAATAATTTCTTGGTGTGGGATTAAGAAGCTCTATCTTCAGCTGTCATGAAGAAGAGAGGATTATAAAATTTGGTCATGAGCTGCTTAGGTATTATTTGCTGCAAACCCCATTTCTTTCCCAAAGCACTTGTGGCCACTCTAGGAGGCTCCAGGACCCTTGTCTGAAATCTCCTAAGGAAGTCAGGCCTGACCTGGGCGTAACCCATGTTTTTTCAGTACGTCTCCTCTCCAATGCCCCCAAGGCCTAGGTTTATTGTGGGCAGCCGATGAGTGTTTCATTGAACATAATAGCTGGTACAACAGACTTGGGAAAAATATGGTTAGGAAATGCTATCATACTTGAAATTGGGAAATTCGGGGTAATTGCTGAGCGCTTCATATTAGTTCCTGTGGGGAAAATACATGGCAAAATGCATAATGGGTTAATATTGTAAAGCAAAAACTCTTATGAGATAAACCAGAAGCTACATATCTGCCTATGATGCTCAGAATGGGAATGGAACTGATTTGCTGATAATGTATTTTTATTGTTATTATTATTCTGTAGCCTCAGATGATACAGCAAACTCTCAAGAGGACATTACAGTATTATGAGCACCAAGTTATTGGGTAAGTAAAAATGAATTTTGGTTATTATTGGGGGCAAATTAAAGATGATTACTCAAGCATGGCTGTTGAGCATGTGGTTTTCTGCCACCCAGGTCAACCTTATTTCAAAGTGGCTATGCTCTCAGTGTGGAGTTGGGGCTCATGGGGGCCCCTTGAAATGATTTCCTTTGGCTTATTTGCCCTCAGTCCTTTTAAATGAAATTCCATTGGTTTTGTGTTCTTTTTTTTCTTCTTCTTGTGCTCTTACCCTCTCATTCTAATCCACTGAATTTTTGTTTCATAGTTTGCCTTAGTACTATGGTAAGATTTATTGGTACTAACCGAAAGGCTTTAAATGGGATTTTTAGATTCCTTCAGTAAAGTTTAATCAAAATCACTACAAGCTTAACACAGTGCAGTGAGAGGTACCAGTTTAGCTAGAGTCACATGCTTCATATTTTTATTTAAGTGGTTGTGATATAGTGTAAAGTAAGACGACTTGAGGTCAAAAGATAGGAATTCAAGGCTCACCAGCACATAGACCTCTATGTAAATTTATCTCCTTTTGTAAAGGGTGATGATAATAATAACTAAATCAAGGATTAGATGTCATGATTCAATGAAATCATTTCAATGAAAGTATTTTGTAAACAGAAAGCTCCAAGTAAGTGTAAGGTATACCTTTGATTGGCTATGGCAGAAAGCAATTGGCAAATACAGAAGCCTAATTTCACTTTCTGATGCAATCTAGCTATTTAAATTAAATTCATTGACATCAGAGGCAATGCATATTTTTAATTCACATTGCTAATATTCTCTAAGTGCTACAATGATTTATGTTTGTAAGATTTTAAGAACTTTTTGAGGAATCAAGATTTAAACCCTAGTACCTCTTTAAATACATTGGAGAATCATTTAACATTTATGGCTAATAATCATTGCCATGGGGATCAAGAATATATTTTCAGCTATTAGGGTGTGGTGTACTTTTTTTTTTTCAGAACAGAAGGGAAGAAAACTTCATGGAAAAATAATCTTGGTACCTAGTATAATGCCATATACTTTAAGTGCTTGATGATTATGTTAATTGTCATTTAAAAGGGAATTGGTTTGAAACTTTGTCATATCAATCCTCAAGAGTGCAGTACTAGGAAAAACATATTATTTAAACTCATGAGATGGTTTTTAGTTTGAGGCCATTAGTGATTTTAAATGGTTTATCCTAACGGAGATAAAGAATGTCAAATTAATCTCTCCCCACATATTCTAAAATAAAACTTAATCACTCTCACTGAATTTGCTACTTTCAAAGTATGATATTTCGATTAAATTAGTCAATATACTTAGAACAGTTCCTGGCATGTGGTAAGCACTACATAATTATTTTCTGTTATGTTTGTTATCATTGTTATTAATATTTTAATGATAATACCAGTAATCAAATGCAAATCATTTTCTGGAATTATGAATGCCCTCTTTGTTTTGAAATCAGATAACTGATGAAATAGTCTCATCTGTGAACTAAAGTATGTCTTCATGGCAAATTGGAGTGGGAATCTTGTAAATGTGATCAAAATAGATAACTAAACTATATTACCATAATCAGCAGAAAATTCTTTTTTCTGTTAGTAAGATGGAGTTCTCTTTTATCTAAATTACTACCTCAACTCTCCTCTCCATCTTTGTAGACATAGCTGTGGAGATTCTTTTTTCATTGCCTAAATGGTCTTTTCCAGTTCTGTTTATTGCAGGCATAGCATAAAGAAAACAGACAGGGAATGCAACTCCAATATAAAGAGGGGTCTTGATGTCCGACTGGTTCCAAATAGACCTATTAGCATATTTTCACTTGGGTATTGGCTGACTTCTGAGGACTTGAAGTACCTTTGCTCATTGCCTCTGTTTATACTCATGCTGATGAAGACCAAAAGGGCGAGTTGGCAGCAACACTGTCACTTTTGCCTTTCTTGACTTTGCCTCTCTCTTCCCTCAGTCGTAACTTGCCTGTCCACTTTCTCTTTTGCCTTTTATCTTTCTGCTTTCTATTTCTGTTTTCAATACTGAAAAAGGAGAGCATCTATTATCACTAACACTTGGATTAAAATGTATTCACATGTATGTGTTGTTCCTCTTGAAAAACACAATTTAAGGCATTTTTTTTCTCTAACTGTGAAAGCAATGTGTTTCTTACAGTTCAAGGGATTTCAGGCAATTGAGAATAAGTGCTGGCAAGTATTATTTGCATATTTCTGGGGAAGTAAGGGTGGGAAAGATGCTTTTCCTAATCCCTGAAATTGGGCTTTGCCTAAAGCTTGTCTTGAGATAATTCAGCTTTTAGGTGCCTTGGATTGGGATGAAGAATCAGGAAGGATAACCGAGAAGACACGCTAGCCCTTCTCTTCTTAATTTCTTGGTTCAGCCTCCAACCACTAACCTACTCATCCTCCCTTACCTCTGCTTTAAAACTCTGCCCTTGGATCTGTGTCATTTATCAGAGCTCTCGGATTGTATAGTTTTGCTCCTTGATGAATTCTTATACCCATAGCCCATAGGAACTCTCCTAGGCTTTTTTAGTCTCCAAGCCCTAGACTTGAATGCAGGGAGCAGCTATTCAAAGGATCACACAGAGAGGGAAAAGCCGATGGAGCTTCTTGTTAGGGAGTATGATAGCCTCTCCGTACCTCAGCAACTTTGTTTTTAAACATTTATTCTATTCTTTAACCTATCCATTCAGTTGTTCATTTATTTATTCATTGAGATCATACAAGTTGTGAAAATGAGTGCTACAATAATTTATTCATGCAGTGTGATAAATCTTCTGTTCATCTTCACTGTCACCATTGTCTCTCACCTAGCGATTTGATCTAGTTTTCAGGCTTCTACTCTTGCCCCTCAACATTATATTTTCATGACAGCGAAGTGATTAGAGATTAGATCATGCCACTTTCTTACTTTAAACCAATGGTTCTCAAATGTTAATGTGCATCAGAATCACCTGGCCAGCTTGTTAAAATACAAATTGCTGGGTCCTACACCCAGAGTTTCTGATCACGTTTGTCTGGGTGGGGCTCAAGAATTGGCATTTCTAACAAGTTCCCAGTTGATACTGGTGCTACTGGCCCAGGTATCACACTTTGGAACCCTGTTTTAAACCATATAATGACCTATCAGATGGAATAAAATTTGAATCTCCCTGTGGTCTGGCCTGATTTCATCCTCTTCCACTCTTCCTTTTCACTCCCCTGCAGCCACTCCAGCCACCTGTTGGTTTCTCAACTTGCTTAGCCTCAAGGCCTTTGAATGTACTCTTCCATTTTCCTGGAATGCTCTGTCCACAGATGTTTGCATGGATTATTCTTTTATACATTTAGGTGTCTTTTAAAATGTCCTCTCTTCAGCAAGGCCCACCTGCTCTGACCACCCAATCTAAAGTGGCCCTCCATCCCTTACCTTAATCTCCAACCCCAATCATTTTTTATTATTTCTTTTCAAAGAGTTTATCATTAGCCTATATTGTTTTGTTTGTTTTCTTCTTTTGGCTATTTATCTTATTTACTTCCATATTCCTGTGCCTTTATAAATGGTTGGTACTTAAGAGGGACTAATAATTTTTTTGGAGAGGGAAGTGTGAATAAATGAGTAAGTTGCACTCTAGAGGAATGTACGCAGAGGTATGTTTATAGCGGATAAAAGAATAAGTTGTGCTTGGGAGGGGAGTATAAAATGAGGGATTGAAATAATCTCCAGGGTCCATTACAGTTCTAAAATCTTTAGTTCTGCTATCCAAGACCTTTTTCCTTATAGTATAAATTATACTGATTTATTTGCGTAGTTTCCCATTTTTGCTTAATGTTCTGCCACTGTGTGTCGGGTTGACTTTGGGATAGATTTTCATTACTATATAAATTCTACACAAGTATGCCTACTTGGATAGCTTCTTGTTCACATAGCCCAGTCTTTTTCACTCAAGATAAAATGAAAAAACAGGCTATCAGTGTACATCTTTATGTTCTGCTGTCTCTCTTTAACTGAAGCTTCTAGGCAATGGACTAGCTTTTTGGGCCATGTAGAGTGGAAAGAATAGTGAGAAGCAGAAAGGGCAACTAGGAGGCAGGCAGGATTCACCTTAGAAATTAAAAGGAACTCAGGATTGAGGAAAATCTTATTTGTGATGACTTTTTTTCTGATGTCTTTCTTGCTGTTATCGTGTGTCCTCCCCTCTCTATGCATCTTTGTCATATAGTGTAGAGCAGGGGATTGAGAAAATGTGCTGTGGAAGTAGACATATCAGCTCTACTGGACTTAAAGTCGGATTCTGCCTTTGAATGATCTTGGACAGATTACTTAATCTCCCTGAGCCTCAGTTTTCTCATTTTTAAAATGAGAATAATAGCGGGGTTGGGGTGAAGTTTTAATGAAATATTAATGATGATAATGTGTTAAGTCATAGAATCATATAAAGTAGTTAGCACAGTGCCTGGTACATGAAGACAATCAATACATTCGTTGAATTATTATTATCACTATTAGAATCAGACTCTACTGCATCTCAGTTTTTGCTGATTGTCTTTCCCTTTATCCTCCAGCTGTATCCTTTCCCTGTCCTCCTTGAGCCTTTACAAGTTTGGAATTGGTTGTTTAGTATCAGGAGCTAAACATGCCCAGTTCATGTTCCAGCTACAGCTTTCTTCTTACAGAGAGTTTGGATTTTTTTACATCTACATTTCTGCCTCCAGAGTGCCTAAGCCAACTGCTCTCACTCATGTTTATACTACACGACTCCTACTGGTCTATAGCTCACAAAAATGAATTCCTGCAGCAGTGCCGACAAAGCAGAGATTTCTTTAAAACTAGGATTGGAAGACACATGAAAATCTTTCTGAGATGTAATGTTCATTCATTATATATTTTGTAAGGAAACATGCATTTCAAATCATGCTATTCATTTTTTACCTTTTGCCAGAATAAGCATTGTTGTGCTAATATCATGGGTAGGACTGCTGCCAACCTCATTTTAGTCTGAGACGCCATTTCCTATAGTCATCTAAAATTAAATTCTATTACTCCAATTATCACTGTGGGCCCTATGTTTGTTTTATACAGCCAACCTTCTGTTCCCTTTTTCTTTTGACAATTGAATAGGGATTAAGCTAGAATAATTTCAATAGAACATTAGAAGTAAAATTAGCAGTGGGTGAGCCCTGATTATTCCGGGAAACAAACTTCAATGATATTACTTATGCTTTCATGGTCAGATTTTGTGGTTATAAATTATCTTATCTAAAAAGTGATCCAGCTTCACTTTCATATATTTATGTAGAATAACTACCTATGTTGTTGAATAAAAACAAGTTAGACGAAAGCTAATATCTATTGATTGCTTCCTGTGTTTGAGGCAATACACTGGGCACTTTACATCTGTTATTTTATTTAATCCTAACTGTCTATTTCATAGGATCATTGTGTTAAGCTCGTTTTACAGATGAGAAAATTGAGGCTGAGAGAAAAAATATTTGATCTAAGTTCACTCTGATTAAAGTGATGGAGCTTGATTTAAAAATAACCCTGTGTTTGTCTGTGTTTCACAACTGTGCTCCCCATTCTACCTTTTATTAGTGATTCCTGCATTCTGGAAACTGTAGTAAGCATCTTGCCTAACTGGTTTATTGAAGTCTGGTCTCAGTGAGGGTACAAACATGAAATCATTTTACTTTTTCTCTCCAATAATTTCAAAATTGCTGAGTTGAGTCCCCTTTGATAATAGCTTGGGTAGATTGTTTTGTTTCCAAAGACTTTCAGGGAGTGTAAAGTGCATTCCAGACCAATCCAAATCTTCAATCTCATATCCAATCTCAGTATTATATTCCTTTCTGCCTGGGTCAGGTGTTGGCCTGAGGAGCTTGGAATGCATTGTAGACAGGGTATGGTGTGGTTTTTCACTCCTGTTCTCCAGGCCACTCCTTTCTGAGTCTCTTTTTCTTCTGATGTGTTGTATTAGGCAGGAATAAAATGGAAAATGGCAGAAGCTTTTTTTAATTTACTGTTGGTTGTAATAGTCCTCTCTTGGCTGCAAGGCCCTCAGGGAGGTACATGTACCGGTTCTGCCATGACTGCTTCAGATGTCCCCACTGTGGAGAGCACTCCATAGTCTTGCTAGTGGGATCCCTGCCCCTGGCTGGTAGTCCCTAGACTGGGAAGCAGTAGGACGTGGCAACCTGACCTCACCTCTCTTTAGTGATATCTCCCTAACCCATGGGAAACTCATCTTTTTTGCCTTGCCAAATGATGGGACTGTAGGCCAATCCCAATTGGCTCTATTTCTTTTTCCCTGTCAATAACTCTCTCTGAAACCTTCTTCCTCTATTCCATCAGGCACGGAGGGGTGATCAGGAATTCCACTACCTCAGCAGATGTTCACTGAGGAATGAGATATACAACTCCCAATCTCTAGCAGGGGTGGACCCCTCTCTCACCAACTGGGCTTCTCTCCTTTTCTTGTAGGGGAGAGAAAAAAGAACAACACCATTCTCTTCCCAGGCCAATTACTCACTCTTCTGAGGATTTCCTTTTGAACTTTTTCTATTCCTTTGCTTCTGTAAGCTCGTGGTGGGTGATAGTGGCAGTAACTATTTAGTCACTTCTTAAGTTCTGAAGGAGATGTCTGGTTTTCCTGGCTACTCTTTTGGAGCATGGGGAGCATTTGGTCCCTATTGTCTTCAGCTTTGGTGCCTTAACTCTAATTCAGAGGCAACTGGAAAAGTTCCACTCAGTATCTTGTTAAATAGCCATTTTGTCACTTGGTCCTCACAAGCACTCTAGGAGGTATCTCCATTTTATGAAGGAGGAAAGTTAGACCAACAGAGATTAGGTTACTTGCCCAAAGTGTCACAGGTAGAAAATAGTAAGACCATGATTCAGATTCTGTCAGACTCGAAATGCTGTATTAGCTTCTTTGTTATCCTTACACCGTACTGCTGTCTTCCTCACTGTCTGTGATAGAGGTTGAGAGTGTTTACTTTCAACACAAGTGAGTGCTAGTGCACCAAATTAGTCCTGTTAATTATTCTTTTCCTAGGCAACTTCTTTATAGAAACAGCTGACCAGCAGTGATGAAGCACTCAGATAAGGAAACATTAGCTATACAAAGCTAATATATTTTCTGGTTCTCCTCATTTTTTTTCACACATAGTTAGCTTATTAATGATTGTCTGAAGTTCCAGGTCCACACTGCTAATGCTGATGTTCATGATGGGTTATGCCAGAAATTATATCTTGAAGCTTCAGTTATTTTAAAACGTAATGACGCCAAAAGCAGAGACTACGTACTCTTGCACGTATGTATGAGTGCATTTGCAGATGCTTTCAAAAATTTCTCCATATGCTAATTTTGTTTTCTTCTTAGTTATAGGGATGCAGAAAAGAATTTCCACAATATCTCTAACAGATGCTCCTATGCAGACCATTCCAACAAAGAGGAAATTGAAGATGTCTCAGGAATTCTTCAGTGTACTGCTAACATACTCGGTATATTAACTATATATTTATACGGTTGAGAGAGAATGAATGAGGGGAAAAGGGGAAAGTAAAGGTGTAAACATTTCATTTTCTACTAAAGAGAAATTTGGAGACTATGGTAAATTGAGACCAAGATATTGTCTTGAAGTGATTTGCTTTCAACATTCCTGAAGATGTTTGAGTGGAAATTACATGCACGTCATTCACTTGGAGATTGAAAAACAGTATAATAAAAATACTTACATTCCAGGGAAACTTTTCTAAATATTCCTATGTTAGTATTATTAGCTTCCTATAATCCATATTTTTCTGGCTCTTACCCTTGGCTGAAATTGGGGATCTCCCTCTCCTCTCAAAGATCATATTCTATTATTTCTATTATTATTATTACTCTGTTGTTTCTGGGAGGCCCTGGTTGGGACTGGAGCATGGCTCATGTGGACTCTAGTGGACTCTACAACTTGGGGGCAGTGAGGCAGGTCATCTACTGAGGTCTTTGTGCCTTGCTTGGAGGGGGTGTCCACCTTGAAAATACCAGTATTTATGACAGAGGGCCTGGTAACCATCAGGTGACACTGCTGGCCCAGTACAGCTTAGTTGCCCTTCAGAGTTGCATGAGATGCAGATTAAGTAGAGAGTGAAAAGAGCAGCCAGCAGTGTGCTACCTGATGATATTAGGGAAAGAGTAGTTTTAAGTTAGGTGCTTATAATTTAGAAAGTGACTGTGTAACAGAGTCTGGATTTCCATAAATACTAATTTTTCAAGAAAAGAGATATTAGGGCTGACTTTTTCCCTCCAAATAATGATGAGTTGTTCTCAAAATGTAAAAAGCACAATATTATAAAATTTAAACTTCTGAAGGATATAACTAAATACCTGCCACCTGTTGGCTAGAGGCTGGCATGGATCCAGCAGGTGATTATGTGCCTAAGAGGTGTCTATTCTCTTTTAACTAATGTCCTTTCTTAACTCTTGAAATATAGACTCTCTGAGGACAAAAGTAACAGCTTTACTGGTCATAATCAATGAAAACCTTGTTTTTAACAAGTTAATGAGCTATAATTAATGTTGGCTTGCTTAGATTTCATTTTTTAAATTACTTATGTAATAAGTGTAATCACTTATGAGAATGCAAGAATTAATTCACTGGACAGAAACGTACCATACAAGAAAGGAAGCCTTTTTTTGAGTTGGAGGCACAGGTTGGCATGGAGAAATAGCGTTTCAACCAGGTTAAGAGAAATTCTGATGCCTGGAAACCTTCTCTGTGAATACCAGAGGGCAATTTTCCAACTCTATGATTTATATTTATCACTTTTGGGGAGTGTAGTTAGAATATTAGGATTGGGGAATACATATTTCTCTCACCTTCTTAACCTGTTACAGAGTTATGGTAGAGACTAGAAATGTGTTTGTTCACTCATCTTTGTGTTATTTATACTTCACCTATCATCAAAAAAGACAAAGTCATAAGTCAGAAAATGTGATCAGAGTAGCAAATTTTTCTCCTTTCAAAATGGCCATCTCTATTGACTTAGTACAAACTCCAGGTAGTTTGATCATTTACTGGCTCTTCAGGTTGAAGTTTGGGTTTAACAGTTGGCGTGGAATAAAAAGGGATCTGCAGAGAGGGAGAAAGCTTGTTGCAGAAGACCAGTTGTGCATCTGTCATGCATTTATTCTGTCACCTCCTCCCTAGGACTCCCTGGAAACACATGTGCATTACAGTCCCTTTAGTAATGGGAAAGAACTATTTCCAGATATCAACATTTTTGCCATTTATTTCTCTTTCGTTGGCTTAGAAACCAGTTGTTGCTATTTTCTGTCTCATCATTTACAAATTAGGGATATTAAGTACACGCTGCTCCTTATCATCTGGTTGCCTCATTTTGGGATTCTGGCAGTCACTGTGATAATGCAGTACAGTACTCTAAAGAGGCTTTTAATCTGTGGAAAAAGGCTATACAAAGATGGTTGTGAACGATGCCCTCTCTGCTGGAGGCTTTTAGTGTTAAATTGACTGCTTTATTTGGTACATGTCTTTAGCACACCAAAATGATCTTCTAATTTTAGTTGTCTGAAAAATGTAAACCTTTTCTAGCCAGAATCTGCAGAGCCCATTTTTAGCTCCAATTAAGTAGTAAAAATGTGTTTAAACTGTTATGAGATGCAGCATTGAGTATTTTCTTGGAAATTACGGTTGAATGGTACAATGAAAGATCTATGATAAAGCGTTAAAGGGTCTGAACTGTGTTTGTTGCTAAAGTGTTGCCACCTGATCCTATGCAGTGACCTTAGGTACTGTTGAGGGGAGGGAGGCAGAGACTGGGTAGGGAGAGTTAAGGGAGAAAGATGATAAATTGTATAGCTCTTTTTGCCATATACAATTTAAAATAAATGAGGGTATGACTATTTCGGTTTTAACAAGTTTTAATACTGTGAAAGGGGTCATGGGTGTTTCAGTTGCAGAGCGTCAAGAGCTGTAAGATGGGAGAGATGGTGCAGGAAAAAGACATACCACAGTAGGACAGGAATCAGATAGAAATGAGAACTGTAGGTAATTCATTTACTGATGAATTATAGCAAACTAAGGTTTACTGTTTTAATAAGCATTAGTTATTTGCCAAGTATTAACAAAGCATGGTTTTACACAGCTTTTGCTAAGAGCATTTTCTCTCAAAATGATTGGGAAGGACTTGAACTGTAAAATAATATTCATTAGAGTTTTCTCTGTCTTCTGCTAGAGTGGGGCTTTATCTTCTCCAAAACTTAGCACCTTTAAAGTCAGAATCAGAGTGATGTTGTCATGTGATTATTTGTTGGGAAGGTGCTAGTGAGGAGGATGGAGGAAATGACCTTTGGGGCTTAGACCTTGCAATATTTTCAGGGACTCTGAAATACTGTGAAACCAGAGTTCTCTATTAAAGTGCCACAGATTCCAGAATAATTAGCTGGTGTGGAACTTTTTGTTGTTATTGTTTGTCATAAGAATTTGTTGCTTATATGTTAATGTGCATGTACATTTTGGTTTTATTGTGATTTGGAACGTGAGTTTAGCAGCCTTTTAATTGGCAATAAAACTGCAGAATTATTTAGCCTTATTTATGGTTAAGATTACCTTGGGGGTTTTCTTGGAATAACTCTAAATCATATAACTGCTCAGTGAATTGAAATATGTTTAACATATTTAGCATCTTGGAGAACAAGTTGCTACGTTAACCACTCACCATTTTTATTGATGAATTAAGATTAGCAATAAGTAAATTCTGCCAATATAGTTCTTGTTACTGTTACTTGGTAATTGATATGTTTTCTCTTTTATTAAAAGTAAATATTTGCAGTATTTTAATAAGATGAAGGAGTTAATGTGGCTAGAGGGGAACTGATTTAATAATGATATTATAATGTAGTGGTTTAGATCGAAGACTAAAGCCAGACTTGGGTTGAAATGTAGTTTGGCTACTTCCTACCTGTATGAACTGGAATGAGTTACTTAATCTGCCCATACTTCATATTTCCCATTTATAAAATAGGGATAACATAATTCCATACCTCCTAGAGTTGTTAGGAGGATTAAATAATTTATATAAAGTACTCAGAATAGACTGATATATAACAAATGCTAAAGTGTTTGCTTTTATTACTGAATATTCACAAAATAATGTTTGCATCAGACCTGGAAGGTCAATATTGCTCACTTTTTTGGTGAGGAAACATACTTTGAGATGTTAAGTTGTTACCTTCTTTTGTCAACAATGACAAGCCACAAAAGCAGGATTTAAACCCATGTCAGTCTGATTCAGAACCCTGTGTTCTTTCCACTGCTTCATGCTGCCTTCCAGGGTCATTGGACTGAGACTGACTGTACCTCACCCCTCTAATGCTAAGGACACAAGTCTTTCTAGTTCTCTGAATTATGATAATTGTCATGATATTGCATTTTACTTAGTTCATTACTATTTCAAAACGTACTTGGGATACTTGCTTGTATGTGACAAGTAGTATCAAAACTGTTTCTCATTGGTATTGAGGAGAGTGCAGTTTCACTGTAATCTGGATCATTTTCAGTTTAGAAACAGTATATTTTTCTTTAGATATCAGGTGTTGACAGTGCAAGTTAAGGGTGATGGTGTTTGCCATCCTGACACACAGTTTTATAGTTGACGCTGTAGTAAATGCTATGCCGCTTCTGTTGGTTGCAAGATTTCAAGCTGATCTTGGTACATAGGTCACTTAATATGTTAGACGTCTTTGGCCTAGCACAAAGCTTGCAAAAGGCTCTATTTCTGATGCCATTGATTTTTTTTTAATTGATAAGTTTAGGAATATTGTCACTTTACTAATTCCTAACAGAGGCCTTGAGTAGTGGTTCCATGTAAATTGGAAAGAACTTCTATTTTCTGCTCTCTGCTTGCATACTTTGCTGGAAATGATTAGATGTCATAGGTAGGCCTGAAAAGGAATGAGACCACTGAGTGTGGACACTGCCTCCAATATGTATAAAATAAACACTTCAATAAAAACTGATGCTTAAATTATGCAGATCAGTTTTAGAAGATGTAAGTATATTGAATAGAAATGTGGAATGCTTTCTCTCCTCCTTTAGAGATTCTTTTTCTCTTAGGAGCATTTTCTTCTAAATCTTATGAAAGGCCTTTTCCCATGTATCCTAATAAATTTCTTGATACTTAGCTACTCTTCATTACTGTAAAAATGTGACAGTCATTTTTATTCCTTTCTTTTGGATCTTCTTACTTTATCTCTAATGCATTGCTTCCCTATGCAAATTTCTGCTCAGCTCCTCTTCTCTGTGTGGGAGGGCAACCTTTCACATCTAAATTCTTCAGACTGTCTATTCTCTTCTCTGATTTTTCAGTGGGTAGGTTTTTACTTTGCTTTTCCCTTTGAGCTTTTTTAAAATAAACTTTTAATTTTGGTAGTTTTAGATTTATAGAAAAGTTGTGAAGATAGTGCACAAAGTTCTCATATATGCCACACCCATTTCCCCTATTATTGACATCTTATATTTATATGGGACTTTGGTCCCAAGTAATGAACCCATGTAGATATACTATTATTAACTAAATTTCATGATCCTTAGTTTTACCTGTTCTTTTTCTGTTCCAGGATCCCACTCAAGATACCACATTTCATTTAGTTGTCACGTCTCCTTAGATTCCTCTTGGCTGTGACAGTTTCTCAGACTTTCCTTGTTTTTGATGACTTTGACAGTTTTGAAGAGTACTAGTTAGGTCTTTCAGTTGTCTGCTGTGTACTTTGATATATGCCCATCATTGTGTGTGTGTGTGTGTTTTGAGCACTTCCTTACTTTCTAGCACTAAAAGATGCTCCAGACTCATCTTGTATATTTTCTGCCCCACTTCTAGAATCAGCCATTTCTCCAAGGAGTCCTGGTTCCTTTTATTGGAGAATGGTGTTAGAAACCAAGATCTGGGCCCTAGGTCTGCTTATTGCTATTGGGTGTTGTTGCTTCTAGGCCCTCTCAGCCAACAGAGTAAGAAAATATATATGTGTATACTAACTCATATATATATGCCTATCTATAAATATTTTTATGTGTGTCCATCTGTATCTGTATTATGATAAATCTAAGTTCATACTGATGTCTCCAGCTCTAATCCATTACCGTATGGATCATTCTAACCTTTTCCCTTGCTTGTCTGTAACCTCCTACTCCAACAGTGAGAAACTTGGCTCCCTTTAGCAATCCATTTACTTAATTGTTAAATTCCAGTGTATATGTATAATTGTTTCAAAATTATTAACACACACTGCCATGGGAAACAATTTTATCAACTAGAGTGCAGAGCTTATGTGCAGTTTTGGAGTGTGGAGCTATGTATGAAGTTTTACAGACTCCACTCATTTCTAAGTTGCTCAGGTCTGCACCTTTCTACTCCACCACCTTTAGTCAGGTTTTTTTATACATTTGTAATATAGTTATATTCTTTTGTCACATTCTTTGTTTCATCTTGGGGTCTTTTAACCTCCTAAATATATATATCTTAAGATCTATTAAAATTTGCATACATTGACGTTCACTGTTTGTGCTGTAAAATTCTATGGGTATTAATAAATGCATAGTGTCATGTAGCCTCCATTACAGTGTCGTACAGAATACTTTCATTGCCCTCCAGGGTCCCCTGTACTTCACCTGTTCAATTCCCCACCCCCAATTCCTGGCAAGTACTCATCTATTTGCCACTCTATAGTTTTGCCTTTGCCAGAATGCCATATAAATGGATCATACAGCATGTGACCTTCTCACACCAGCTTCTTTTGTTTAGCAGTGTGCCTTTAAGATTAATATAAGCCTTTGTGTGGCTTGATAACTCATTTTTTTTTTTTTCTCTCTGAGTAGTATTCCATTGTATGGATGTACCACAGTTTGCTTATCCATTCACCTATTGAAAGACGTCTTGGTTGCTTCCATTTTTGTCAATTATGAGTAAACCTGCTGTAATTATCCACTTGCAGGTTTTTATGTAGGCAACTTTTCAAATCAGGTAAATACCAGGAGTGTGATAGCTGGACTTTGTTTATCTTTGTAAGGAACTATCAAAGTGTCTTCAAAGTGGCTGTCCCTTTTAATTTGCACCTTATCCTCTCCAAAAACTGATTTTGTCAGTTTGGGATTTAGTCATTCTAATAGATGTGCCTTTTCCCTTGGAGTGTGTTTTTTTTTTTTTCCCCAAAGATTGGCACCTGAGCTAACAACTGTTGCCAATCCTTTTTTTTTTTTTTTCTGCTCTATTTCCCCAAATCCCCCCTGGTACACAATTGTATATCCTAGTTGCAGGTCCTTTCAGTTGTGGCATGCGGGACGCCGCCTCAACGTGGCCTGACGAGCGGCACCATGTCTGCGCCCAGGATCCGGGCCAGCGAAACCCTGGGCCACGGCTGCAGAGCGTGCAAACTTAACCACTCGGCCACGGGGCCGGCCCCCCTTGAAGTTTTGATGAACAAAAACAGCACCTGCTCTCTCCTTATAATTTCAACATATGTAAACTATAATTAAGAATTGTGGTTTCCTGTATTGTCATTCTGTGTGCTTTTCTAAGATTTTATGATTGAGTTTAGAAACTGTTTAAAAAATTCTTAATCATAGCAGAAATTTTCCATGGTACTAATAGATAGAATCTTTCTCTTTGATTTTGTAAAAATAAGTCCCTGAAATGGAGTTAGCCAGTGTTACACAGTGGGAAATGAAATCTTCTAGGAATTTGGATGTAACTTTGAAGTGATATGACTTGTAATCCTATTTATTGAAGATATTCAAACTATAAGATGCTCACAAGCAGTCTTTGTTAATGTCCTTATGCTCCCCTGGTCCCCAGCTTGTTGTTGTCTGAATTCCTTTTTAACGCTATCAGTGGCCGCTGAGTCAAACTCAGTTAACTTAAAACTCCAGTTATGCAGTTCATTCTCAAAAGCAGGTTTCTCAAGCCTCTTAGAAAATCTCCTATTGCTCTTTTCTCAGGCGATAGTACCACTTCAATTTAATATCTGCAAAATTCTTAACATGGGAAAATAATTATCTCTGGGTCACACTGTTGGCTTATGGGAAAGGCAGGAAGACTGTGAGGCTCTGGTGTAAGAGTCGGCTGCGTTACTTATTGACCCTTCCATTGCTTCTAGTACAAAAGAGCAGCGGTTATTTTTGCTTTTGAGTTAGAAAGTTTATTCTTTCCTTACTATGTGAGGAAGATGATTATGGGCCATATCATATCATTTTATATGTCAAACTCATACCTCATTTTTGTTGCCGTCTCATGGAGCAAATTCATAATGATTTGGCACATTTGCTTTTTTAAATTTAAATAATATATTTTTTTTGTCTTTACTTCTGTTGAGTCTTTTAGCTCAATTGAACACACCACCTCTCCTACTTCCTCAATTTTTTCCTTTTTATTTGATGAAATTTATTCATTAAATTAATCATTTATTACCTGTGGGTCTAGTTTTTTTGGTCCGTTATTTTATTTCTGTGTTTTCATTGCTCTTTGCTGCCTGACTCTAACTTTGACTCAACTATACAGTTTAATAACATGCTGTTTAATTATCCTAAAAATTAGTGAAAACTTTAAGTAAGATTAGAGTAAAATTCAAACATCCTAGGTTCTATGCTAGATGAGTTATCATTCTTATTAACCTTGAGTTCAGATCTTTTGTCAATTTTAAGTGTTTTTGACAGCATTTCTATCACAATTTTTAAAAATTAACTTATTGAGTAGAATTTTATGATTCACAATGAAGATGTTACTCAAGGCTTTTTATACATGGTAAATTCTCTTTATTATCTCACTGTCTATTTTTCATAAGCAAAAATGTTAATCTCTTTTGATTTGTTTTTCATGAGCCTGCTCAGTTAAAGATTCCAACATGTTTTACTTTCTATGTGGGGAGCTATAGCTATGGAGGATTATGTATCATGGATGACTTTTATACATGTTTTGGAGTTCTCTTTTCCTATTTCTGTTACCTATCTGGTAGGTGAGATGAGATCCATTTCAAAATTCAGTAATTTAAATCCATTTCAAATGTAATATGATTGAGCCCAAACTTCCAATTCCTGACCTATCATGCTTTTTTCCTATATTTCTGCCAAATCTGGCCTTAATCTTAGAATGAGAAATGGTAATATTCAGTCTGGAGAAAGAAAATGTAGATTTGGAAATACAGTCAGAATTTTCTCCTGTGATATACAGGAATTTCATTGTAGTCTTTATGGGCAGCTTGTACACTGTTATCTACCACTGTTATGGTCCAGACTCAGTTGGGGTAGATTGTTGGGAGGTAGAGAAGGGTTGGGAATATGAAGCATTTGGCTTCGCTTTCCATGTAGAAAAGAGAAGTTAGAAGAATCATTTGTGGTTTCCCACAGAAGAGATGAATCATTGATGATATGAGAGAGAACCTCATTTGAAGTAAGGGAACTGTTGGTGACAGATATGAAAAGAAACCAATGGCACACGTGTGAGAGTCAGTCGAAGTATAAACAGATGTGATTTTCGTAAACAAGAATGGGATGAAGTAATCCTGACTCATACCTGCTGGTCAGGACTGAACATTTTCCAGAGCTAGATGAAGATGAAAAGAGGAAAAGCCAACTCTGAAAATATCTATTTTTATTTTAACATTTATGAATTTATTCTTTTACCCTTTCTAGGGAGTTATGATTTGCATTATTGATTTGAATCCTAATCCCAGAAGAATTGTCTCTACCCCAGACTCTAGGACGGTGGACTCACTAGTGATTGTATGGTGGGATCATCTGGAGACATTTAAAAAAAAAGGAGGCCTATAGACACTACCCAAATAGTCTGATTCATCACATCTAGGATGGGGACTAGGAATTTGCATTTAAAAATAATCTCCCAAGATAGTTCTGGTGTGCAGCCATGATTTATACCTTAATTCCAAGGCTAACCCTGCTCTTGGGCAAGTATGCTTAAGAAGCTTTAGTTTAATTCTTAGAGAATTTGGTACCAAGATACACTCACTGCTACTTGAGTCTCTGGAATCTGGGTTTCTCCTTCTGTCTTAATTCGAGAGTGGGTTGCTGCCTTGTACACCACTCAGTTCTTTTCCCTTGTTCCATTTTTCTTTGGGACATTTAGTTCTGCTTCTGAACTCTAAACAGGAACTGGGGGCCTGCTTCTCTTCGCTGCCCTTTGTCTTCTGGATACAGGCTTAATGCCTCTTGCTAGATGCTCTGTACTCTAGTCAGGGCTTTTGTGGGGTTTTTTTTTTTGGCCTTTATCTTTTTGCCAAATCTTGATGCTGAGCACTGCTGGCTCATACTGCCACCATTTATACCACACATTTATGATATCATAGTTTTTCTGATTTTTCTCCTGTCTTTGCATAAATGGGTATATCTGGTTCTGGGTCTATCCCTTCCTTTTTTCATCCTATATTATTACCTTTGCACAGACGTGTGGTAAGCTGTTGTTCAACCAATGTCAGAAGTAAAATGCTAGGTTTAGCAACATTTTCTCTTTACTGCTACTAGGATCAGAAATCCTGTTACCAGAGAACAAATGCAGCCTGGAGGGCGAAGAAAGTGGGTTTGCAGCTGCTGTGAGAGAGGGAAGTCTGTACTTATCTGTGAGCTTTCATAAAGCACGGAGTCATTTTAGGGTCTTTACAAAGGAGAGATCAAGAAGAATTTCAGCCAGAGAACAAGCACAGCGGTGACAAATGATCCTGATTCTTGTGCGTTACTGAGTGATTAGTGCCCAGAACAATTTTGACTGAAATTACCCCTGATTGCCATCATTTTTCTACTTTTCCTTCTGTTTCTCCTGATTCTTTGGACTCCCCACGACATTCTGACACCTCTTTTACCCCTTATTCACTATTTTTTACTTCTTTTTTTGTCTGTTTTCATACCCTTTCCTTTTCATTATTCTGATTCTTCGTCCTATAGATTAATGAAAAGGGACAGTGTAGATCTGCCCAGCGTTTAAAAGTTCACTTCTCTTAATTTGCCATTGCTTACTTTCATGCCCTTTTTAAGCTTAATTTTTTTACATGGCAAATTTAGTAATTAAGAGACTCTAACTTGTTGCAAATCTATACAATTTCTTTAGTTTAAGGTTCTAAATGATCATTGGAGCTTTAGCTGTGCTAAAGTTTATTGTATTAACTACAGGAAAAGGTTTATTAATCCAGAGATGTGTGTATACAGTATTATAGACAATGTTAGACTTATTAAAGAAACAATTTTCAGGTACTTTCTTCCATCATTACAAATAATTATTGAGTATCTACTTTTTTCAGGTACTATTCTAGGTGCTGGTGATCAGCTGGGAGAAAAACAGAAAGTGAGGAGGCAGACAACGAAAAAACACACAAAAAGACAAAAACAATAACTTCAGAGTGATATGTGCTCTGAAGAAAAATAAGACAAGGGAATGTAAAAGAGAGTGGGAAGGGTTTAAATAATTAATGATAATGATAATCATTTTTAATTTATTTAAGCAATTCTAATAGGATTTCTACATGACTATGGTGTTTATATTGTTTCAGTGGTATTTATGGATTCAAAGCTCCAGGAATGAACTTGTTTTTTAAACATCATTTACCTAATATGGAAGAAGTTGATGAAAGTTCTGGTTTCCCCACTGAGATCTGAGTAGCAATTGCCTCAAGAAGGAGGCAGTGATGTGGTGTTGTAGTATTTTACCTTGGAAAAGATCCCCACAGGTGTTCACCATTCCACAGCTATTTGTTGAGGACCCGCTATGTGCCAGGCCTCTGCTGGCTCTAGAGATTTGACAGTGAGCAAGGCAGACATAATCTCTGCCCTCCTGGCACTGTCAGTCTAGAAGCTCACGGGAAGGCCACATGACGTGAGGAATAGAGCTTCTGTACTTGGACAGAATGGAAAGCTGCTTGTGTGTGGCCACTGGAAGACAGCTGTCCCAAGAGAAGTGGGAGCACCACCTCCAGATAGGCTGAGAAATTTGGGATTCAGAACTCTTCTATGTGGTGATAGGGAGGACCCTCTCAGAAAAAAATCCATGAATCAAATGCACTCTTAAGCTTTCTCTCACTCTCATTCTCTTTCTCTGTCACCACATACACATACATACCCATATACACCTGTAAATATATATATATATAGACACTATATATACCTATATATGTACATACACACATATGCACACATACATATATAGACATACATATAAATTATATAGTGCTTTACTATTTACAAAAATTGTTCATATTATTTTGTACCTTGTTCCCTTGTTAAATTCTATAGCTAAATATTATTATCTCATTTTACAGATGAAATTGATTAAGGCCCAGGTAAGGGACTTACCAAGATCACTTAGCTAATAAATGATTAAGTCTGGATTTGAATATAGCTTTTCCAACTACAGAAAAGGATCACAGTTCTTTTTACCATGTCAGATTTTTCTGTTTCTGAAAATAAATGGTAATTGTAACATATCTTCCATTTAAAAGAACCACTTCTGTTTCTTTAAAAAAACCTGTGTGTATGTGTATATGTTTATTACTATGTACTCCTGTATAGTACTCTATAGTACTTCAGCCAACTGCTTGAATTAAAAGACATTTTACAAATAACTTTTGCCAATGATGATTCTGGATGTAGAAATATTTTTCTATTTCCAAATGAAGATAGAAAAAAGGATCCAGAGAGCAAGGGTTTTCAGCTGGTAAAAATGGGAAGAATCCAGCTTATACTACTATTATAGCACATTTCATGATATGATTCCGAACTGTTTACATGTCTTTCTCTTCAACTTGACTGTGGGTAACGCAGTGATTCGGTGCCTTGTGAATCCTTTGTAACCACGCCAACCAAGCCTGAAGGGTAGGTATCCGAGAAACATTGTTTGAAAGACAAAGAAAGACTGAGGGAATGTTCTTGAGGAAGGAAAACTAAAGACACAACACAAATGCAATGAATAATCCTATATTGGATCCTGGACTAGGAAAAAAAAGTAGCTATAAAGAATGTTATTGGGCCAATAGGCAAAATTTGAATATGGACTGTGTGTGGGTGAGGTGATAATATTGTACCAGTGTTAAACTTCCTCATCTTTATAATCACATTGTGGTTATGTAAGGGAGCATCCTTGTTCTCAGGAAATATGCACTAAGATATTTAGGGGTAAAAGGGCATGGTGTCTGCTACTTATTCTCAAACAGTGTGTGTGTTTGCTTCTGTGTGTATGTGTGACAGAGAGCAAAAGGGAGAGAGAAGGAGAATAATAAAGCAGATGGGCTAATTTTTTTTTAACAAATTGGTTAATCTTGGTAAAAGAATATGGGAGTGTTTTGTACTATTCTTGCAACTTTCCTCTAAGTTGGAAATTATATCAAAATAAAACATTTCTAAAAACTGTTAAATAAAATTATACTTAAAATAGGTCTTAAGTCCAAAGGGACTCTTTTTCTACTTGGTCAGAGCTGCGAGGGAGACGGGTGGGATCCTCAGCTTTCTATCCACTGTGAGGTCCCTGAAGGGCTGAGTCCACCAGACCCGTGGCTGGAGAGCTGGAGGCACATAACACTTCTGGGTGCCACCAGTGCCCACAGCTGGGGGTGGCGTACGCCCCAAGCCCACTACTGGTTGGGAGGCTGGGTGCACACCAGCAGATGCCCCCATCTCAATTAAAAAGAAATGCAAAGCTAAACTAAAATAACAAACATAAGTGAGTTTAAGAGCTTGTAGTCTATTTTTATACTTATGTGTATTTTGTTTTTCCTAGTATCATCCATGAATGCACCAAACTGTACATAACTGGTGTCCAATTGGAACCCATCTATGGAATATATTTTCCTCAAGTTTTGTGTCTGCTTATAACCTGATTTAGTGATATGGACCTTCAAGATGAAATTAGAATAGGATCTGAACATAGTCCTACTCTGTCTAATTTTGTAAGGCAATTGATATCAGAATAGATCATTTCTTCCTCTCTGTTCTAGATCATTTTATTTTTTTTCCACATAGAAAAATACTCAAGAATGAGAGCATATATTTGAGAACAATAAAAATAATAACACTGCTGACTACTTCTTTTGCTTAAGTTACCTATTTTCTTGATACCATAACGAGTGACATCTATACTAGGACATATTCCTTTCTTCTTATAATCCTTTTACTCTTATGTTGTGACATTTTTGGACTTCCTGAATACTTTCCCTGAATTCAAAAGCCTCATCAATCATTGACATAATCTCTTCTGTAGACTCTGATTTTTTGATTGCTTCTCTGACATTTTAAATACCCAGGGTAAATTATTTTTCATGATCTGTCATCAGTCATTAGATAATATTTCAATGTGCTATTAAAGTGTTTCTATATTTAGTAGCAGTGCTTTCTGCATCTCTTTGTAGCAGTGTGTACAATTAGTTAAAGAGACTCTTTACCTGAAGTAGGACATCAAACTGAGTAGCTGTTCGGTGTTTAAATTGAGCTAATAGAAATTTAAAGTAAACTGCTTAGAAGATGATGAAAAACCCTGTGACTATAACTTTATATGGTGAAAATTATTACCACTGCCCAGATTTTTAAATTAATACGAGGTGAGAGCATCCAGTATATGCTAGATATTTGTTTCTTCTCTTGTTGGAATAGACAAGGTATCATTTTTTAAAAAGGTATTCGTTTTGGACATATGAATATATTTAATTCTTTATAATCTTAATTGTATAGAAAAATGAGGTTTAAGTGAATTATAATAGATAAATGTCATCTGAGGTCTTCTAAGCTTTTCTTAACTTCTCTCCCTGTTTCCTCACCTGCTCCTTCATACACTCATGTATAGACTTTCATGCTGTCAGGGACCTCATGATCCTGATCCTTTGGGGACAAAATTTTCTTTTTGAGGAAGATTAGCCCTGAGCTAACATCCACTGCCAATCCTCCTCTTTTTGCTGAGGAAGACTGGCCCTGAGCTAACATCCGTGCCCATCTTCCTCTACTTTATACGTGGGATGCCTACCACAGCATGGCTTGCCAAGCAGTGCCATGTCCGCACCCGGGATCCGAACTGGAGAACCCCGGGCCACCAAAGCAGAATGTGCGAATTTAACCGCTGTGCCACCAGCACAGCCCCATTTGGGGACAAAATTTTTAATTAAATGATGGGATAAATCTAGTCGCTAATGGGAAGCAAAAATCTGAGTAACAGTGGTACTCACACAGCAATGTCCCTGTTTTTGCCTTAGTATAAATGTTAGGCAAATAGGAGAGAATGTGGGAGAGAGTAAATTCTTGGTATTACCACATGGGAGCTTAACTGCGTTTGGCTTTGTCCTTAATGTAAGACCTTGGGTAGTTCTGATTAGTGAAACAGGGATGTTAGTAGTAAGCTTCACTGTAGCATAGGCTCTGCAAACAGCAGAATTCAAGTTTATTGGCTTGTTGTTTAAAAAGAAGATTGTCCACGTTGTGAGGTTTGCATTTAGAACAAGGTTACCATGGTCACAAGGTTAAGAAAAATCTCAAATATCTATTTGCCTTCTAGGGCACCAGGCCAACCGTTTCACTGTTAGTGGGATAGAAAAAACAAACTACGTTGATCTTTGACATCCATCTGGAAGCTAGAAAGGAAATAGCAGCAATATTCTGGCAAGACTTGGGAATGGGCTGAGAAGAGAAAAGCTAGCACTTTTTTCCTTTTAATTATGGCTCTTTTCTGCAGTGCACTAAGAAGCCATTTGAAATGAATGTGGCATCTTCCATTGTATGTGAATTCAAGATCTTACAGCTTTGTAATATCTTTTTCCTGTCAAGTACTGGATTTGGTTGACCTTTTAGATAATTCATTTTTGTTTGCTGTCAAATATTAAGAAAGCTCTCTCATATAACATTTTGTTTTGTTTAGGAGTTAAAGAGTGGAGGGGAAGTGATAAAAGTTAATGGGAAAAAGAAGAGCTCCAAATTCAGACATTTTTGATTTATGTCTCTTTTGCGTGAGGTAGCCCTAAATTTACCTATTATCTGTAAGGATAAACTCAGTCTTCGGTGCAGTTTCCTTTCTCTTGTTTCTGTTTTTCAGTATTCTCTACCTCCTATGTGACATCTTTTTACCTCCTTCTCCTCTCTAGGAAGTGGAGTGCCCTCCTCTTTGTTCCCTCTGCTTATGCCTTTCCAGTGGGGGCTGCTCTCTTTTGGGGGTTCCAAGGGAGGGAGTGTGAGTGACAGGACACAGGTTGGAATGAGCAAGGTGTACTCGCAAGGCATCTAAGGGAACAGCCTGATTTGAGAAATGATTCTTGTTGGGGCATTTTAAAAGATAAGAACAGGGAATAATTTTTATGTTATGTCTATAGGATCTGTCAGTGCATCTTACTAGATATGCCAACTTAACATGCTACTTCCTCATCTGCCCAAATTTAAAAGATTTGGATTTTCACTAGTATCTTCCAGTCTCTGGTACTCCTTTCCATGAATTTGTGGTATGTGTCATGGTGTGATAACAAACTTTGCTTATTGTTTCCTGGTTGACTTGAGTGCTTTTATTAGTTATTACTTTATTTTATTCCTCCATAACTCTTTCTTTTTAGTCCCTCTGCTAGCTTCTGCATAAAAGAGGATCTACACATACCCACATGTGCTATCACTGTTACCACCATCACTTTTGCTTTGGAATGGGAACAATTTACAGGCTTAAAGCCAAGGGCTTCTCAGTATCCAGTTCATGTTTTCTACGTCATCTACATTAATGATCCCCCTTGAATTTAAGTTAAAATTTAAAGTATCCTGAATATTCATTTATTCGTTTGTACATATATTCAACAAATATTTATTGTATACTGGGTGCTGGCATTGTGCAGGTTCTGATTTACTCAGCGAAGTACAGAATTACTACATAAGTTAATTATAGACCATTCTGTTCTATTTTTCTATTTGGGCCTCTCAAGTATCCTATTCTGTCTTGGGTCAAAGAGAACATGATACATAAAATAATCCATACCAATTCCTTAGCATTCTGGTTGTGTATCCTACTATTAGACTTATGTTTACAATAGTATAATCTATAAAGCCTTGATATCAATAGACTGAAAAGTTTCATATTTCTATGTTAGTAACGGCCCACACTTCAATTTTTTTTAACGAGATAATTCAAAACAAAGAGAAGAAGCATTAAATAATGGCTTGATGATGTGCTTTGAATGCTCTTTATATAAAAATATTGGCAACAACCGATAGTCCAACTGTAAGGAAATGGTAAATTAAAATACGGTAAATCTGCTTAGGAGAACATTAAACAGCTGTTTCAGTGAGAACTATGTGGAAAGATTATGATACAGCGTGGGACAATGTTTATGATATTGTCATAGCTCTGGTTCCCCAGGAAACAGACTCTGAGATGGAGATTTGTACTCAAGAATGCTATTGGATATTGCCCTCAGGATCAATGACCCAACCAGGCAAACCACATTAGGGTTCAAGGCCTGAGAATAACCCTTTGCGGCTCACATCTCTATCCTCTGAGTCATCCTTTTTCATGAAAGGTAACAAATGTTTGCAGCTTAATAGTTCTACTAAACTGTTTCCCCGTGAAGATGTGAAGACAGTAGAATGGGAGAAGGAAAAGTTGAACTGCTATGTAGATGCAGTCACATCAAAGGTCTCAGCTAATCTCTTTAGAACGCCCCGCACCAAGGTAAGGAAGTCTTGCCTTTGTATTACAGCTCACCATCTCCCCAACTAGCCATCCGTAGATGTAGGCTGCCCTGGGGAGGGGACAGGGCATTGGGCCAGGCAGCTCTTTTCAGCTGAAGGCAATTCCCAGATCAAGACTCAGCCTAGAGTTGACAGCTTCAAACATTCCCAGGATCCACTAGAGATGAAATATTAAATGAAAAGAAAAAAGCCAAACAGTATTTTTGTGTACATTATTGTACTATGAATCCAACTATATAAATTATCTGTAGGTATATACAAAAACTGGAAGGAGACAAAGAAAAAATGAACACAGCTCTGTTACAAAAGTGAAAGAATTCGTAAGAACATAACCTTGTCACCAAATAAACCATGAAACCAAACAGATTGCGGTTTACTTCACAATAGTGGAAGAACTCAGGTGTCTATTGTCTCCTTCTCTTACAATTTTAAAAGATTACCATTTTTTTAAATTCTTGCATGTCTCAGGGTTTTTCTTGTGTTTTATTTGTGGAATATGTCTATGTGTGGCAAGACAAACATAGCTTGGTGTTCCTGTCGGATTCACTTTGAGATAGTAACACATATGAATAGTTGCTCTGCTTAGGGTACCAGCTTCAACGATGCCTTGGGTGGCCTCACCCATGATGCAAAAGAGGCAGTAATTTTGTGTTCAATCCCTACATGTGCCAATGATATTTTTTTTGACAGCCCTCAATTGCTTCCCTACCCAGCCCAACATCTTATATATGCATGGTCAAAGAGGAACTGGGTGTGAAAAATGTGAATGGAGCTTGGCAAATAAGTCAAATATGATACTGGAAAACAGTGTGAAGTGTACACCCTAGGGAGGAGCAATGAATACAGACAGCTGTTTTCCCAAGTTAGAACACACGCACGCAAAAGACTATAACCGTGGCATAACAGCCTCTCACGTTAGCTCCTCTTGTCTAAATTAGACTCCTGTATCTCTACTGCTTTGCTTCCTTCCAAATTGTAACTTGTAATGTCCTTCTAAATCACATATGCTCTGTGTGTCTTTTTTCTCATATACCCTTGCGTTTTATATCTATTTAAAATAGTTCTTTAGAGCTACCTTTAATGCATTTTGAATTAGTTCTTTGAAAACATAAGATGAGAAGACAAAGGAGAGCATGAGAGCTATTTTCAGGTACTTTAAAGGATTTCCGTGAGGAGAGCAGGTAGATTTGTTCGAATTACCACAGAGGATACAATAGAACTAGTTGACTAAAGTTACAGGAATAGAAAAAATACATTTTTGTCTCAATGGAAGAAGGAAGGAACTTTGTGATTACTAGAGATAGCGGGGATTGGAAGAGCAAGCTTCAGGAGCTCCTCATCGCGTGTGCCGTTTAAGTACAGGAAGGATGGCTATCTACCAGGACCACTGTGTTTTGAAGGAGGTTGGACTGAATTCAGTGAAGTTCCGGTGCACTTGTTGACTTCATGCATCAGAATTATGCAAAATGGAGCATGTACAAATTTTCTTTTAAATCAACATACATAATCACATATTGCCATCCTCCAGAAGGGTAAAAGTATTAGGGTTGCTTGCTTGTGAATGCTGTAAATGTTGTCATAAGCTACTTTAATAGCTGCGTCATGGGCACATGATGATATACTAAGTTCTGTCACTTAAAATCTGATGCTATTTGGCTAATGAAACATATTTTAGGCCTTTGGCTAAGTATTTATTACCTAATTCAATAGGAAAGTTGTAAAAATTTTCAGATTCCCATCAATTTTATTACTTTACCACAACACAACTTGTATTCCAAAAGTTAATCCTCTCTGTACAAATTGGATAGAGGCACAGCTCCCAAGACTGGGTTGGAGCAGTTGAGGAGGGTAAATCACAATTTAGCGATTGTAAAAAGCATAGCAATTAAAGAGGCATTAGCGGTGATTAACAGCTCTGAGTAAGCCCTCTGAGGATCCATCCTTGTGGAAATTATGCTCTCCTGCTGCTGCTATTTTGGCCTCCAATTTGAATAGGGCCAATCATCATCAGCAGAAGCCAGAATCCATGAATTTGCACAGAAATTCCCTCCCCTACCTTCTTAGCCAGCAGGTGAAAGACTGGTAAAAAGGGCAGGTATGAGAAATGATGAGAGCACTTCTCTTTAGGGAGATTCCAAAGCTTGTGAGCCACTGCCATATGTTGACAAGGTGGCAGATTACATTTCGGAAGCAGGGGCTGGGTGTGGGGACAGGGCTAGGCAGGTGGTCGTGCAGCTCCTCTTGGTAATTAGCTCATGCCTTTGCGTTCTTTGAATCTGCACTACACTGCTGCGGGGCTGCTGGCTTAGTGTCTTCCCCAGCAACGTGAGGGCGTGTGGAGAGGAAGGCTGGAAAATGTGTTGGGCCTTTAGTCACCTGACAAGTGGCCAGCTCTGATAGCAAGCATACCACAGAGCCCTGATAAGGCTGCCCGATTATATATGTGCTGCCCTGACTTTGTCCACTTCTTAGTTCTCACTTGTGGCTATTTGTTGGCAAAGGAACAGGAATTCGTCAAATAATAAGCAGTCACACTATTAAGTTAGTCTTTTAGTATAATTTTCCCACGGTTGTGTAAAAAGGCCTGCCAGCGAGTATTGAAGAGTGAAAAACAGCAATGGAAAACCTTACATATACACACATGTGAGAGTATATCTACTATATATATTACCTAATATATACATCATATATGGTATATGTATATTATACATAGACGTATAGTCAGTTACATACAGCTGTGTTTATTTGTTCATTCATTAGTATATTTATTCTTTTGTCTATACATTCAAAAAATTCACTACAGACAAGGCACTGTGCCAGGGATTATGGTTACAACAGTGGTCTTCATTTAGTTTCTTGAAAGCTCCATGTTAGTTTCTCTTCCAGGACCTCTGCATGTATGTTTCTTTGGCTTGGAGGGGTTTTCTTTCCTCCCCCGTCTGCTCCTTCTTGGTTGCCTAGTTGACTTTTACTTATCCTTCAGATATGTTCCTTTTTAAAGGAAGCTTTCTTTGACCCAGTGGATTACATTAGGCTCCTGTTACATGCCCTCATGGCATTCTGCACCTTATCGTCATAACTCCTAGCATCATGCGTTTTCTTTGTTGGATTATGTGTACAATTCTTGGATTATTTTATCTTCTCAAAGCTCAATAAGGGTAAGACTCATGCCTATTCTGATCATCATTATATCTCCAGTGCTCAGCACTGAGACTGATACAGAGCAGGTGTTCTCTCTCTCTTTTTTAATAAAGGGATAAATAAATGGTGAACAGGACATAACTCTCATCTTCAAAGAGGTTAAGTCTAGATGAGAGGGTGGACAAGCCAGCAGCTGTTGTGTGATAGGTGCTAGGATGAGGGTAATCACCAAGTGCTTTGGAAGCTGAGGAAGTAGAGGCATCTATCTCAGTCTTGGACTGTCAAGGAAAGCATTCTGTACGAATTTAGGTGTAAAGATCTGCAAGATGAGTCTAACCAGATAACCAGCTAAGTGGGTTAGGGAGCAGAACAGAGTTCTATTCAAACAAAACGAAACAAAACACAAAACTAGCATGTACAGAAGCCTGTAAGGGAGAGAGAGATTGTTGAGAACGTTCAGGAAACTCCAACTGATTCATAATGGCTTGTGCAGAGATGTGAAGTGGGAAAATTGGAAGAGATAAGGATGGGCCCAAAGTAAATGCTGAATCCAACCTTGCAGAGTTTAGGCCTTATTCTGAAGGCAATGGATAATCATTGGAGGGCTTTAGGCAGAGAACTGATAGGATAAGATTTATGATTTCAAAACGGTATATAGAGAATGGATTGTAGAGAGTTAGGGAAGCAGCAAAATTAGTTAGGAGGCTGTTGAAATAATTGTGGACTATTGATCATGGTGGTCAAAACAAAGTAGTGGTATTTAGGATAGAGACCAGCAGAATGTCAGGGAAGATGTATCATACACACACACACATTTGTATTTTAACTAAAATAAAATTATATTCTATACATTATTCTGACAGTTCTAATTTAGTTTTATGTCATACAAAATCAAATATATCTTTATGTCTTTTTTGTATGTTTATTTGCCAGTTTTTGTTAAGCCATACACCTGGTCCCTAGATCTAAAATATAAATTGTTTTTTGTTTTACATTTTAAGCTTTTAATTGATCTGGAATTTGATTTTGCTTGTGATATGAGATAAGATTTAATTTTATTGTTTTCTAGATGGCTAGTGCCATCTATTAAATAAACCATTCTTTTCCCATTGAAGTAAAATAATCTTTTGTAATATATTAAAATTTATCATATATGCAGATTTACTTCTGAATTCTCTATTCCGACCCAATAATTTATTTATTCCTGTTGAAATAAAAAATTTAATTACAGTGCATTTTGTTTATTCTAATATTTGATTCCTCCCCAGTAGTCTTACTGTTCAAGAATTTTGGGGCTAGTCTAAGCATTTACTCTTTCACATGAATCTTAAAATTACAGTATTGACAAGAAGTCTTGTTGAGTCTATAATTGGAAATGTATTAAATTTATATATTAATTTTGGGAGAATTGATAGTTTTAGAAAATAAGGTCACTGTATCCTAAAAATTGGAATATTTTTCCATTTGTTTGTTATTTTTCTGTGTTAAGATTTTATAGTTTTCTTAATATAAGTTCTTTACCTTCCTTAGTAAATGTATCCTTATTAAATGTATGACTTTATATTTTTCTTTGCTACTTTGAGTAGAATATTTTCCCATTTCTACTCCTAGATCCTTACTTCTAATATAGAGAAAAGCTATTGGTTCTTTCTACATTTATTTTATATTCAGCTACTTACCAGGTTTTCTAATTAATTCTAGCAGTTTTTTAAAAAATTAAATGTATATTGTGAATGTTTTGAGCATCAGAAAATGAAAGAAGGGGCTGGCCTGGTGGCACAGCAGTTAAGTTCACACTTTCCGCTTCGGTGGCCTGGGGTTTGCTGGTTCAGATCCCAGGTGTGGACCTCCACACCGCTTGTCAAGCCATGCTGTGGCAGGTGTCCCACATCTAAAATAGAGGAATATGGGCATGGGTGTTAGTTCAGGGCCAGTCTTCCTCAACAAAAAAGAGGAGGATTGGCAGCAGATGTTAGCTCAGGGCTAAAACTCCTCAAAAAGAGAAAAAAGAAAAAAGAAAAGAAAGCAAGGTAGAACCTCCGAATTAAAAGACTTTCTCGGTTTTCTGTGTACAATCTTCATTAGCAAAAGGAGGTAATTTTACTCTTCTTTCCAACGTGCATACTAATTATTTTATTTTCATATCTTGTAGCATTTGCTAGAACCTCCAAGATAATATTCAATAACAATGGTGATAGCAAGCACACTTGTCTAATCTCTGATTTTAGTTGAAATGCTTTTAGTATTTTACCGTTTAGAATAAGCTTTGCTTCTGGTTTTTGGAAAGCAGCATTTATTATATTGGAACAGTTTCTTTATATCCCTATTTTACTCAAACTTTTTATTAAGATGAATTTCAGACTTTTTGGAATCTACTGATACAATCGTATTATTTTCTTGTTTTATGAATGTCTTCATGCTGATAGATTTTCTTTTTTATATTTTGAATTTGGTTTATTTGAACTGTGACGTATAATACATTTACAGAATTCAAACTTTAATTTTTACTTTTTATGTATATTCACTCTTTTTTTATACATTGTGCATTTTTTTAAATTGAGGTAACATTGGTTTATAACATTATATAAATTTCAGATGTATACATTGATATTTTGATTTCTGTGTAGATTAGATCATGTTTACCACCCAAAAACTAATTACCATCTATCACCATGCGCATGTGCCCTTTACCGCTTCCTCCCTCTCCACTTCTCCTCTGGGAACCACCACTCTAATCTCTGTATCTACGTGTTTGTTTGTTGTTGTTGTTTTTATGTTCTACTTATGAGTGAAATCATATGGTGTTTGACTTTGTCTGACTTATTTTGCTTAGCGTAAAACCCTCAAGGTCCGTCCAAGTTGTCACAAATGGCAAGATTTCATCTTTTTTGATGTCGGAATAATATCGCATTGGGTATATATACCACATCTTTATCCATTCGTCTCTTGATGGAGCTTAGGTTGTTTCCAAGTCTTGGCTATTGTGAATAATGCTGCAATGAACATAGGGGTGCAAATATCTTTTCGTGTTCATGTTTCCTTGTTCTTTGGATAAATACTCAGGAGTGGAAAAGCTGGATCATGTAGTAGTCCTATTCTTAATTTTTTGAAGAATCTCCATACTGTTGTCCATAGTGGCTGTACCAGTTTACATTCCCACCAGCACTGTACAAGAGTTCCATTTTCTCCACAGCCTCTCTAACACTTATTATTTTGTGTTGGTAATTATAGCCATCTGATGGACGTGAGGTAACATATTGTAGTTTTAACTTACATTTCTGTAGTAGTTAGTGATGTTGAACATCTTTTCATGTGCCTGTTGGCCATCTGTATATCTTCTTTGGAAAAATGTCTGTTCAGATCCTTTGCCCATTTTTTAATTGGGTCATTTGTTTTTTGTTGTTGTTGAGTTGTATGAATTCTTTATATATTTGGAATATTAACCCCTTATCAGATATATGATTTGCAAATATCTTCTCCCAATTGTTAGGTTGTCTTTTCTTTTTTCTTTTTTTCTTTTTTCTTTTTTTTGAGGAAGACTGGCCCTGAGCTAACATCCATGCCCATCTTTCTCTACTTTATATGTGGGACACCTGCCACAACATGGCTTGCTGAGTAGTGCCATGTCCGCACCCGGGATCCGAACCGGCGAACCCCAGGCTGCCGAAGCAGAATGTGTGCACTTAACCGCTGCACCACCGGGGCCGGCCCTGTCTTTTCATTTTGTTGATGGTTTCCTTTGCTGTGCAGAAGGTTTTTAGTTTGATATAGTCCCATTTGTTTATTTTTTCTTCTGTTTCCCTTGCCTCATGAGACATGGTATTTACGAAGATACTCCTAAGACCAATAGTTGAAGAGCACACTGCCTATGTTTTCTTCTAGAGGTTTCAGGTCTTAATTTCAAGTTTTTAATCCATTTTGAGTTAATTTTTGTGTATGGTGTAAGATAATGGTCTACTTTCATTCTGTTGCATGTGGCTGTCCAGTTTTCCCAACACCATTTATAGAAGAGAATTTCCTTTCCCCATTGTATGTTCTTGGCTGCCTTATTGAAAAGTAGCTGTCTATGGATGTGTGGGTTTATTCCTGGGCTCTTGATGCCGTTCCATTGATCTGTGTGTCTGTTTTTGTGGCCCTACCATGCTGTTTTGATTATTATAGCTTTGTAGTATGTTTTAAAATCACAGAGTGTGTTATCTCCAGCTTTGTTCTTTTTTCTCAAGATTCCTTTTGCTAGTTAGGGTCTTTTGTTGTTCCACATGTATTTTAGGAATTTTTGTTCTATTTCCAGGAAAAGTTTTGTTGGACCTTTGACAGAGATTGCATTGAATCTGTAGATTGCTTTATGAAGTATGGACATTTTAACTATGTTAATTCTTCCAATCTGTAGGCACAGAATACTTTCTTTGTGTCTTCTTTGATTTCTTTCATCAATGTTTTATCATTTTTAGTGTATAGGTCTTTCACCTCTTTGGTTAAATTTATTCCTAGACATTTTATTCTTTTTGTTGCGATTGTAAGTGGGATTGTATTCCTAATTTCTCTTTCTGCTGTTTTGTCATTAGTATATAGAAACGCAACTGATTTCAGTATGTTGATTTTGTATCCTGCAATTTTACTGTATTCATTTATTATTTCTAATAACTTTTTGGCGGACTCTTTAGGGTTTTCTATTTATAAAGTGGTATCAACTGCAAATAGTGACAATTTTCCTTCTTCCTTTCCATTGCTGATAGATTTTCTATTATTGAACTCCTTTTTGTTTCTGATATAAATGCTACACGGTTATGATGTAGTACTCTTTTATAAATTGCTAGATCCTATTTGTTATTTTAGCAAATATTCATAAGAGAAATTGCTCTTAGATACTATATCAAGTTTTGGCGTTAAACTTGTGTGAGCTTAATGGGATCTACAAGATCTTTACTTAAAAATATGTTATGGCAATTTTGTGGCTAAGTACTTAAGCAATTTTTGTAATTTCTTTATACACATATAAACACATATACATATGTATATACATACATACATATGTACATATACATATGTGTGTTTTGAATTTGTTTTATTTATTTTAATTTCATTTTCCCTCAGACTTTACTATTTTATTATTTTTTATTGTTACTAATACTTATTTAATTTATCTATGACTTTGCTTTTTTAATCTTTGATCTTTTTAGTTCTTTCAAGGGCACGTTAGAGTTTCCTGCTAAAGTTTTATTTTTATTGTTTTTCTTTTATTGATTGTTTTGTTGTACATACTCTTATTTAATCCATGATTTTGCTTTTTTGTCTGTTAGATCCATCTGATCCTGAGAGAAGTGTATTAAAGTTTGCCGCTTTAATTGTAATTGCATAAGTTCTTTTATTCTAAATTTTTAAAATATATAACAGCTTTATTGAAATATGTCACATATTATATAATTCACCCAATTAAAGTGTACACTTCAGTGGGTTTTTAGAATATTCATAAAGTTGTGCAATCATCACTGTAATCAATTTTAGAACATTTTTTATCCCTCCATAGAGAAATCCTATACGCGTTAGCAATCAATTCCTAACTGTCTATTCTTTCTGTATGCAGCTGCAGTGTTGCTTGGTTTGCTCAGGTTGATGTCTCCTAGATCTTCTTTGTAAATTGTGATTTGGCCGTATAATGCCTCTCATTATCCTGATTAGCACTTTTAACTTTAATTCTATTTTGCTAGATATTAATATTACTCCTCCCTTCTTGCCTTTTTCTTCTTGTACTTGCTTGGAGTTTTTCGCATATCACTTATTTTCAACCTTTTTTTAAAATCATCTTTCATAAGTGCAATTCTTTTAGATGGAGTGAGAGTTTTTGCCATTTGATGGGAGGAGTTTCTTTTTTTTTACATTAAATGAAATGCATAATTTACTGATTTTCTTCCATCTTGATTTATGGTAATTATTTTACATTGTTTTTCTTTACCTTACTTTTGCTGTTTTGATGTTAAAATTCTGTATGTGTATATATTTACCTTTGTAGGATAGTTCTATTTTCCATTTCATTATTTTATTCCTTTTCCCGTTACTAAAATTAGATCCATGTGTTTTTTTCATTATTTTAAAACAAAATCTCACTTATTTTGCTACTAAAATTTTTTTTTCCCTAGTTACCCAGATCCCATTTAGAAGAGACCTTCAGGATGTTGTTACTTTCTCCTTTCCCCCTCCTTCCCTTTTTCTCCCCAGCCTCCCAACTCCTAGGTTTTGCTGAGATTGTTTAGTTCTAGATTATGAATAAAATTTGCTTTGCAGTTGTCAATGGTTTCTTTTTTCCTCAATTTCAGTAATCTTTATGTTATATTATAAATTTGCAAATAATCTGTCATTATCATGTTGATCTCTGTCTCTCTGTCTCTCTATCTATCCATCTAACCATTCACATCTCCATTAGACTGTGTGCGTGTGTGCATGTGTTGCAAGCTTCATTGTTCTTCAATGTTTTTGCCTTCCCATCTTCTCATACCTGGACTCCTCTGTTCTGTCCCATTTGCTGTTTGGTTAAAGTGTTTTATCAGTTATTTTCCTCAGGTGTTTCACTGAGCCATATAGTTTGTGAGTCTTTGCCAGATGTCTTGACTGGGTAATGAATTCTTAGATTTGCATTTTCTCAGTATCACACATGTATTAGTTCACCGTCATCTAGCTTCCAGTGTTCACATGAGAAAAATTCTTTAAAACTGTCTTTTTTTAAAAAATTACTTGTTCTTTCTTGCGACTTAAAATATTTTCTCCTTTATCTCTGTATTTAGGAATTTAATCCACTGTATGTAGATGTGTGTGTGTGTGTGTGCGTGCAAGTGTGTGTTCTTATCAAGACTGGCTGGAACTTGTGCCTTTTCCATCAGTGTATTCAGAATTTTCTACAGTTCAAGGAGAAATTCTCTTGATTATTAGTTTAATTATAGTCCTTTCTTCATTGGTTCCTTTTTCTCATTCTAGATCACACTGTTTTTAGAGATTGTACTTTTCACTAGTTGTCCTACAAAATCTGTTAATGGTCACCAGAAGGGTCACAGACAAATATCTATAACACAAAGGAATATCTGCTATTTTATAAGAAAGGTGCAGAGATGTGCTTTGCTATTTGAAAGGACGGAGTAACAACTGATAATGTTGGAGTGTACTTTTATGATGCTCTACTTTTTAGATGTAGTTTCTGGGTGAAAAAAATCTTCCACGGTACTCAGGATTTGGCTTTGTCTCCTTTATGCCACATTTCTCACTATTAATATTTATATCCTATGTATATTTTAAAGCATACCTTAGCATATTGTCAAAATTACAAGCTGTAAACTTAACCATCACAAATATTTTTGTGCCTGAAGCACTTATTATGCTTCCAACAATAATTATTTCTTTGGATATTCAAGAATTAATCTTAAATATGTTACAGGGTTTCCTCTATGGCTCTGCTTAGCAAATTCTTTGTTAGCTCAAAGATATTAAAACTCTGTTTCTTTTGAATGTGAATATGAGTCCTGTTATCTTTATGTATATAATACATTTAGAAAAATATTAAGGATAATTAATTTTACTTAAAAATAAGTATATGACATATGCTGTGTTCTTTTCTGAGCAAGAGATACAACAAATGCAATAAAAGGAGAATTATCTACCTCTAAAATGGTAGGAAATCACTGTTTAACCCTTTACAGTTTAAGAGCAAAACTGATGAGGATCTTTTTTTTTTTACTATTATCCCAGCACTTTTACTTACTGAACTATAAAGTACTCTGAAACTACAAAGGTTGTACCTCACCCCAGGATTCAAATGAGACTGTCTTGATAGATCACATTCAAAGCAGTTTCCCTTAAAATTACAATTTGGGCAGTAGGATTTCTTTTCAGCCTTTCTTTTTTGTTATTATTTAGACATAGGTAATATTTACCCTTAAATCTCCTCTGGGAGGCAGAGATGAACTTCAGTCATTTCTTTGTAGATTGGCATGACACTAGAATAATATTTTTATAAAAATATTAGTTTTTACTAAGAAGAAATTTTAGTTTTCACACTCCTCAACACATTTCACTGTCTTCTGTCTCCATTCCTCCACTGAAATTGCTCTGTCAAAGGTCTGCAAAGTTTTAACCAATTCAATTTACAGTTTTCTGTCCTTGCCTTACTTGACCTTGCTGTGGCATTTGATAACTGTTGACTGCTCCTTGTAACTCCTTTCTGTTGACTTCAGTGATGCATTAGTTCATTCAGCATCCAGCTAATATTTATTGAGCACCTACTCAATGCCAGGCAGAACGCTAGGTGTTGATGATATAGAAGTGAGCAAGACATGCATTTTTCCCTCCATACAGACATTTTGCTCTTTTGATACTGTGCGTATTACACAAGACTTAGTATTAGATAGATTTCACTTTGAGACCTGTCTCGACTGCCTACAGTTGTGTGAACATAGGCAAATTTCTTAACATTCTTCATCTATAAAATGAAGATGATTAAAAATATCTGCTTGATAAGAATTTTTTAAAGTATTAAATGAAGTAATCTGTGAAAATCTTTGGTACACTGCTTGGCACTCTTTTTTCCATTCTTGTTGGAACTGCCTAATTCATTCAATATAATCTTCTTTTTTTTGGTGAGAAAGATTGGCCCTGAGCTAAGATCCATTGCCTATCCTCCTCTTTGTGCTTGAGGAAGATTGTCGCTGAGCTAGCGTCTGCGCCAACCTTCCTCTATTTTGTGTGTGGGATGCCACCTCAGCATGGCTTGATGAGCAGTGTGCAGGTCCATGCCTGGGATCCAAACCCATGAACCCTAGGCTCCCAAAGCAGAATGCCTTAATTTAACCGCTATGCCACCGGGCCAGCCCTAATACGATCTTCTTTTAAAGACATTACAGCATGTTTCTGGCTGGTACCTTTGACTCTGGTGTTGGCACCCTTAGTCCAACTTCTACTTTGCTGATTAATACCTCATCCCCCCGCCCCTGCTCCTTAGACATTATGCACTTACTACTTGCCCTTCCCTGACTCTGCTGGGCTCTTCCACCTCCCTGCTTCATCTGTACTTCTTTACTGTCCATCTGCTGAGTGCTTGTTCCTTCCTCACTGGCCTTTTGAACATCTACTTTTTCTTAAAATCTCTTTTCAAACATTATCTCCCTAAGGAGAGAGTCAGACATTCTTTTTTTCCATACATCCGTGGTACTCCTATATGCCTCTGTTATAGCTCAGTCATGTTGTAATTTAATTATCTGTAGGGGCCCACGAGAGAAAAGAATGTGGCTAGTTGTCTCGGCATCCTTAGATGAGTCACAACTGTAGCTTTAAAAGCTTGCTTGTATTTATCACACAAATGCTTAAATGAATGCTAAGTCTCCACGTGCCAGGCATTATGCTAGTGACTGCGATGCAGATGTAAATGGGATAAAGTCCTTGTCCTCAAGAAGTGTGCAGTGTGAAGTGGATAGATAGAAGAGGAGAGACAAAAGATCCAGGTCATGAATGAACAGACTATTTCATTTACAGCTAAAGGATGTCAGCATTTAGGCTAGTCATTTTTTATTTTAAAGAGGTGAATTAGTACTTTAAAATTCTAACTTTTAACTTACTTGTTAATGAAAGCAGTTTTGTTATAAGTTTTGCCTCTTGAGGGAATGTATTCTTATAGACCCGAATGCCGAGTTGTCCTAGTGTCTTGTGATATGAGGAGATGAACGTTGGCTATATGTTTCAAGTGATTTACTCTAAGTAGGGGGTTTGCATCAGTCATAGGTGGAGCCTTGGGCGTGAGAACTGCCCCAGTTGTCTAAGCTGAACTCCTTTCTCTGTGCTTTCTCAATTTTGAGGTAAAGTTTCAGGTGGAAGTGTTGGCTGTTGATTCATAGCATCTCGCAAAAGTTGAAGTGGTGTTTCTTTAGTTTTAATTTTTCAAACTCTAAGAATTTTTTCTTCTTTTCTGATCTTATACAGTTTAACAATTATGAGAACAAAATTTTTATTGGTGAATCAAATATTGTGATTTATATAGACTTAGCATGTATAGTATTTGAGTATAATATTCAAAATAATTCAGTTTTTCTTTATTGATACGAGTCACTTTAGTACCCTGGTAGGCCTTAGTATTGTCAATTGAGAATGAACAATCATTGTACCTTAAGTACAGAAGTACTTTTAAAGTGCAAGGATTTCTATTGATGGAATGCTGTACTCACAGAGTAGCTTTTATTTTGTCGCCCCTGGTGAATTTACCTATTTGTTATTTTCTGGGTGATTCTTGGGATTCTGGCATTGGAAATTAAACATAAACTTACTGTATTATATTAATACCTGTGTTCTTAATAATTGTGAGGGCATTTTTAATTCCAAGAAAAATGCAAATTAGAAGAAATTATCTTTTTCTCTTCTGTGCATAAAGACCCTAAGTCTTTTTAAGATACCACTTTTCAAAGTATAGAAGCAATCCATGGAATATTTTCAGTAGCATATTGAATTTTGTTGTTCAAATATAATTAGGTTATAGGAATTTTTATTTATTCTAAATTTTGGTTTTAATAAGAATTTAATAATTTAAAAATTTAATACAACAAAGGACATAAATTTAATTTGTGTGTGTGAGAATTTTTAAATCACAGCATAGTGATGTTGATGTAAGGATTTGGCACAGAAAGAAGTTTTAGTGAAGGAATTTTCAGATAGATAGTAATCAAACCAGGAGAATATGGTGTATAAGCCAAGAGAGAAGAGAGATTGGGAGGAGGCAGAGGTGATCAACAGTGTGAAATTAGAGGAAAAACAAACAAAGTTAAGTAAGATAAGGGTAAAATGAGGTAAATTTGTTTAAATAGTTATAAGAGCAGTTCCAGTAGAGCAGTTGGAGCAGGAGACACATTCCAGTGAGCATCATGTATCTTGTTCTCTCTCCTACGCCAAAGAATTGGACAGATAAATGCTATTATTATCAATTCCAGCTGGCATTATTGTTAGCGAATGCAACATATGTTGAAGGGCCGTCCTGCAACATGACAATGTGAGAGGAGTGGTGATGTTTTTATCTTAATAGGTGACTTTCACAGCTTGCCTTGAACATCAAATCTGTGAAACTAAAATTAATGTGAAATGCTTCTTAGTAAAGGGACTCTTTTTCACTTAGCTTTTCTACTTCTTTTCATTTCACATTGATTTTAGGAACTTTGTCCTAAAGACTTCTTAACTTGGTTACTACAGTGTTTAGACTCCATAGTAAGCTATCAAAACATATTTGATGTGTTTGGACTCTATTTTTTAAGTAATACTGTCGACTCTGTTTTATTTCCTCACTTCTGGATGGGGAGAACCGTTGGGGAATAATAAAGGTAGGAAGAGCAGGCTAAGCCCTAGACTGCCTAGACCGCTCTGCAGCCTAACAGGATACTGGCAGAGTGGCCTGTCTTCCCAGTCCTGCCTGACTTTCAGTCCCTGTTCATAAGATGGAATAGACAAGGCAAGAAAATATGAATGTGCAAACTACATGTATTGATTTCAGTCAAAGCCAAAGGCAGAAGCAATGGAGTGACTTTGTGTAGAAGCTTTCTTTAGCATACAGACTCAACTCTTTTATCTGCGTTGTATTATTCCTCTTTGGACAGTCATATTTTTCCTTAGATCATCGTTAAGGGTGAATCTAACTAGATTACATGTGACTTCTGCTTCTAATTACTGTATCATGCATTGTGCATGTATGTGTGTGTGTGTATGTGTTTATTTATCACTATAATTCTATTACTATAAGGTAGAGTTCCTTTTGCTACAGTATCTGGGAATGAATATGAACGAAAAAACTTAACAAAGAAGTTTGTCGGTTCAGATTCCTCTCCATTTTTTCCTGCTCTCATTTTTGTGGGTAAAAGAATGAATGAAGATCATTCCACAGTTTTGTTTTGTTTTTGTGAGGAAGATTGGCCCTGAGCTAACATCTGTTGCCAGTCTTTTTCTTTTTGCTTGAGGAAGATTGTTGCTGAGCTAACATCTGTGCCAATCTTTCTCTGTTTTATGTGGGAAGCTGTAACAGTGTGGCTTGACGAGCAGTGCTAGGTCTGCACTTGGGATCCGAAGTTGCGAACCCCGGGCCGCTAAAGCGGAGCGCACGAATTTAATCACTATGCCACTGACCCAGCCCCCATGCCACAGTTTTAATTCCTTGTTTTATCTTTCTCTCCCTGGCCTCTAGCTGACCTGCATGACTTCCTCTGAGATTACTAACTTAAGTGCTTCTGTTTACACTAGATAACCTGATGCCTTTCCCCACTCGTGTACTATAGATTCCTCTGGTTAATATTTCCCACTTCGGGAAAGAATTTTGTTAAGTACGATGGAAATATTGGAGGGACATAACATAAAGACAACTTTATAGTTGCCACTAAAGAGATTCTTTAATGATGAAGAAAATCATTAAGAAAAAGATATTATTTGTGATAATTACAGCAAATGGAGTAGGGTATTGAAAACAAAAGTGAACAGCTAGATTAACAGCATTTAAAAAGTTCATGCTGCAAGGCTAGAGGGGAGAGAGGACTGAACAGGTGGAGCACAGGGGATTTTTAGGGCAGTGAAACTACTCTGTTTGATATTATAATGGTGGACACATGTCGTTATATATTTGTCAAAACCCAAAGATGTACAACACCAAGAGTGAACCCTAATGCAAACTAAGAACCTTGGGTGATAATACTGTGTTAACAAAGGTTCATTGATTGTAACGAATGTACCACTGCAGTGTACTATGTCAGTAGTGGAGGGGGGTTGTGTGTGTGGGGGGCAGGGGGTATGTGGATAATATCATTACTTTCTGCTCAATTTTGCTGTGAATCTAAAACTTCTCTACAAAATAAAGTCTGTTTAAAATCAAACAAACCAACAAACAAATAGTTTTATGCTCATTAACATCTTAGAATCATCCAGAGATGAGCTGAAATTTACTTTCTCTGACTTAAAATGAATCAGTTAACTATTTGGGAAATTTGTGGACCCAAGGGAAATACCTCTCTTGCTTCACTCACTAGTTATCTCATTTAGTAAGCATTAAAAATGCTATAAAGTCAGCTATTTATATTATACGTCACTAACATTTGCTTCTCATTTACCTCTAGGTTTGAAGTTTGAGGAAATTCAAGAAAGATTTGGTGAGGAGTTCTTTAATATATGCTTTGATGAGAATGAGAGAGTCCTTCGAGCTGTAGGTGGCACATTGCAGGACTTTTTTAATGGCTTTGATGCTTTGTTGGAACACATTAGAACTTCTTTTGGAAAACAGGCCACTCTGGAGTCACCATCATTCCTATGCAAAGAGCTCCCTGAAAGTACTCTTATGCTGCACTACTTCCACCCTCACCACATTGTGGGGTTTGCAATGCTGGGGATGATTAAGGCTGCAGGAAAGAAGATCTATCGTCTAGATGTGGAAGTGGAACAGATTGCAAATGAGAAACTGTGCTCTGATGGTTCAAACCCAGGCAACTGTAGCTGTCTTACTTTCCTTATCAAAGAATGTGAAAATACTAATATCACGAAGAACCTTCCACAGGGAACCTCCCAAGTTCCTGCAGACCTCAGAATTAGCATCAACACCTTCTGCAGAGCCTTCCCTTTCCACTTGATGTTTGACCCCCACATGTCAGTCCTTCAGCTGGGGGAAGGCCTAAGGAAGCAGCTGCGGTGCGAAACTCACAAAGTGCTCAAGTTTGGGGACTGCTTCGAGATCGTTTCTCCAAAAGTTAATGCCACCTTTGAAAGGGTCCTGTTGAGACTGTCCACCCCGTTTGTGATTAGGACCAAGCCTGAGGCTTCTAGCACTGAAAATAAAGACAAGGTAGGTGGCCATGAACTTATGAACTTGAGACGGGTGATGGGAGCTGGAAGAGTGCATAATTATTTCAATAAATTACATACTGGCTGTACTTGTCATTATTTAGGCAAGAGAGCTTAAAGTGCCATTTAGAAAATTACTGGTCCCTGGATGTGTGTAAAAAGATTTGGCCCTATTCCCAGCCATTTTGCATAGTGTCTGCCTCTTCCATTAATTTATTTCAGCATATAAAAAAGAAGACATTTATTAATACTAGCCATAGTAATTACAAAAATGATAGGACTCACTAAAAATTCGATACTGTAAACCCATGAATATTTCCACTGATTGAAGACAAACTATGAGAGAAATGGTAAGACTGATTTCAACATTGTGGGATTTGCTTGTCTTATCATTAAATAAATATGGGTAAAAGTTAACTACACTTTGACTATGTTCTGTTCTAAATTTCATAATCTAGGAACATCTGGTTTACATTCTGTTTTTATCTTTATATGCAGAATAATGTATTTTCTAAAAGTTGGAAATTTAAGTGACTATCTCAAGACTTCTCCTCTAATTAAATTTTAGTATTGAAATAGAGATTCGTTCCTTTAGAACATGTTTACTCCTTGAGAGAATACAGTGAACACTCGGAATCTTTATTGTGAATTTCTTTGAATCCCTTTGGGGAAAATCTGGGCTATAAATTGTAAATAAATGATGGAAAGATAGAAATAAATCTTAAAATAGTTGAGTTTAAGCAAACATATTCCCACAGGTAAAAAAATGTTTTGAAAAAAGTCAACATTAAAATAAGTAATAAAATGTAAATAAAAATCAGTCATAACTGTTTCAAATTTGGTAATATACTTTCAGTGATTAATTTTTCAGAGAAAAATATTGTTAATTTCCAGAGTAGATATTTGAATGTACCTTCACTTGCTGGTAGAGCTTCCTTTCAATATTTTATATCCAGATAAGTAAAGTTCTTTTAGGCTATTCTTAAGTATTTTGTTCCCAAGCATTTTGCGCAAGCTGTTGGCTTTTAGAAATGAACACGTTGCTCTGGGCTAAAGGAGGGAAGAGTTGCAGAAACAATTAAAAGCTCAGTGAGTGAATAATCTGCACATATTCTGCAGTGCCTGCAATAATAAATTAAATAAATGAGGAAATAGCCTTCTGAAAGCAGAGCCAAAGACTTTTTTGAGATTTTTATACAGCATTAGCTTCATAATTGATTAATTTTTATAATTTTGAAATTCAATGGAAATATTTTAAACTAAATATTTGAGAAAGATGGAATGATGCACATTTGTTCAGTATGACTGAATCAGGTGATTTAGGAAAATCATTTAGTAGTGTTTTCATGGTATAAGTTAAGTGATTTGAAAACATTTAAGGATAAATGTGAAGATTCCAATTTGGCGCATTTGGATATTTTAGTCTGAATGAATTTTTGTTCCTATTTGATTACACATGATGTTTTAAATAATGTTTTTCACATGGGCATACTTTATTTATATATGTGCATATACTACATTCAATACTTATATTGAATTCAATTATACATTCAATAATTGCTACACATCTTGAAACTCTTTAGAATGGAAGAAAGTTGTTAAATGTGTATTTTTGTCCATATTTCTAGTTGCTTTAAAACTGGAATTATTCTATCTTTTTAATTTAGGGAATATTAAAGCTGTCAGTTCTGTTTTACAGAATACAATATTTGGCTAAGAGGGTTTGAAGGATTTTTGGTCTTTAGAATTGAAGTTAATATTTTTGAAGATGTGCCTGAAGTAGAATATATTATTACCAATGTTGGTTATTTTGTATATCTTGTAGATTTGAGGAAAATTAATTTAATTTAAGGTTCCTGCTTCAGATTTTCTCCCCCTATTTTTCATCTGGCTTGTATTTCTATTCAACTTGTATACCAGGGTAAGAAATAGACATAATGAAATGATGACTCAAATGTCAAGGCCCCCTGCCAATACCAATAATCAGGAACTGTGCTCATTGAGAAGATGCAATTATAATTTAAACATGTTAGTGACAGTTTAAAAATAAAGCAATAGGCAGGATTTCTAGTTAGAATAAGGAGAGCAGTCCTCTCATCCTTATGTTTACATTTCTTCTAGAGTAGGACATTTAGGAGGCTGCAGTCGGCCCAAATTGAAACTATAGTCAATAAAGTTGTGGCATGGAGTAGTAACCAGATGAATCACGTTTCTGAATTATTATGTTGCCAAATTCCAAATTTTTAGTATCTTAAAACATGGAAAGAAAAAGAAAATCAGGATTCAAAATTATGATTCTGTTGATAAATTTGACCTCGTTATTCATTATTTTCCCCATAATAGCTGTTCTTGTTAATAAATAACTGCATGTCGTCTGAAGTTTCTAATTTTTTTTAGCGGGCTTTGATAAGAAACTGCTATTTTGAAATAATTTAGGATATTTGTTCCTTAGTCTAACGGTGAAAGCTTTCATGACAATTTAACTATGTTGGCTATGGACTTAATGATAACGAACCACCGACTCTGCAGTCAAAAGGGAAAAATACAACGAAAAACGAAAGCTAATCGTGCAACTGAATGACAGTGAATCCTGTGCAGAATGAACTGTGATGCTTTTGCTAAACCGTGATCTTTGTGTGTCTAGTCAACAGTTAACTGTGTGACTAGAGGTAGAACACACTTGTGAGCAATGTGGTGAGACACTAATGGAACAGAAAGCCATCATCCTAGATTCAGAGGATTTACATCTTGATTTGCAGTAATGAGTTATAAAGACATAAGGGTTGGTTCCCAGAAGCAAGAGTGTCGCTGAGAGGCATCTGATGGAGTAATTGGTGGCAGGCTTCAGTTCAATGGAGTTTTGAGGTCGGAAAGTACTCTTCCAGATGGCTTGGCCAAGCTTTGATTCCCATTATTTAGTTCCCTGTACGTCTTCTCTAAGTGATCATCCGTGCCTCACATAGTCTTCTCTATTTTCTTTTTTCCCTATATGCAATTCTTATGTTTTCATCTTTTCTTAAGCTCAATTTCCTGTCCAACATCTTCTTTCCTTATCAGAGGTCAAGCATTAAATATGAATGAATTAGTTCATTATTAAAAAAAACTGGATTCGGCATCAGGAATTAAGACTGAATTGGGAGTCCATACTGATTTGTGCTGTGTATCTTTCAGGTCATTCAAATCTAATATTGTGCTGAGAATTTGGAAGTTTATTACATAGATCTTTTGAGGCATTTTGGTGAGTTCGAGAAGAAATTTATTGCAGTCCAATATGCAGTGTAGGGTTAACATTTAGTCATATAAACCTAACTCATTGACATGGATTCTAAAGCTTCTTTGTATGGAGGGGCCCATGTTTGTAGATAGGGCAGTTAGCAAGTAGAGTAATGGCACATAGCTTCCTTTTCTGGACTGTAAGGTCATGATGTGGGGGCGGGGGGGGTGGGGGGGAGTGGCAACAGACTGGGTGAGAGGTGTCTCTGACAATCACAATCTTAGTGAATCTCCATAATTTCTAAGCCTCAGATTGATTCATTTGAAAATTAAGGAGCCTAGACTAATAATTAGTATTTTTACTCTTTACAAGTCGTCCTTAACGCATATACATTTGTACGAGGTCAGCTGATCGTGAAGCTTTCTATCATCACTATGATTCACTGAATTCAGATGTGTTTTTAAAAAGAGGCAGAGGGGAATCTGACATTTCAACCAGAAAGAGCTCCTTCTATTATCTAAGACTAAGTTAAAATAATTTTCTGACAGCTTAGGCTGCCTACCTCAGAAAGTTATTTGTGAAGATTAAATGACATAATCCATGTAAAATTCTTATTATATCTTCGACCCCAGGGTTAAGTGTTGAATAAATGTTCATTATTATTACTTCTACCACTATTATTAGTGTTGTTCTTTTGCACTGGAACATTCTTCCTTATCCATTCTCCTCCTCACTTCTTGCCTTAAAGAAGAAAGTACTGGAATGCAGAAGGTTTAATAATTTTAGAGAAATATCAAGCCCACCTAACATCTTCACAAAATACGATTTGGGCCCTGTTTCTTATCTTCTTAATAAAGACTAGAAGACATCTTGTCACAAATTCTATAGGAGCTCTGTTTGGATCTGCTTTTTATTTATAGACTATTGTTGTTTTAAAATCTGCAGTCTCCTTTTCAGATTGACTAAAGTTTGGAACCAAGTTTTTATTACCTGTGTCTAGTAATATCTTTATGTTCACTTGTTACAGCACTTTGCTGTGCCAGTGGCTTCTAAAATAAAATGGACTGGTTAGTTTAGGCACAGCCTGAAATAGCAATGGATTTTGAGAAACAATAAATGAGTTCTTTTGACATTTTTGTCTTAGTAGCAATGCTTCCAAGAAGTTTAATAACATTGCGGAAGGAGTCCAGCATTTGAAATACATCATGCCTAAGACAGAGCAATAGCGTTGTTATTCATCTTCACTTTTGTTCTCAGGGTTGGAACTGAGGAAAAGCATAACAGCAACACATTTCTTTTTCAATCCCCAGAAACAGCCGCACATTTGTCTTATTAATTAGAAGCTACAAAACAAAAGCTGGGAAACGATTTTCAAAGAATAAAGGAAGAATAAACCTCTGATTTTCTGTGGTCAAATCAGTTTCCAAAATGCTCCTTTATCTTTTTAGACACATACCCATCTTTTTGTGACATCAGGATTGAAAAATTTAAAATATGTTTATTAATCTTACCATACCATAATGACACTGCTGAAAGAAAAGTTTCATCTGGCTGTCAAGAATACATCTTTTGATTCAACTTAAATTGAATTAATTTGGGAAAATGTGAGCTTTCCTTCTCTTTTCAGGTAATAATAGTCTATTAGAGAATTTCAAATGTTGAATAATAATTTTAGTGATGGACAAAATGACATTAGGGCTTTCTCTATAAATTAGCATTATAGAACATGCACTTAACTTCATTCGGGATTATCTGGAGTTTTCTTTACTCTTTAATCATGAATGAGATCTTTAATTTTAATTTTTGCGTTGGTCATTTTTCTCTAGGCCTGCTCCCTGACCATAAACTGCTGCTTTTTTCTTTGCTTTTCTTTCTTTTTTTTTTTTTTGGTGAGGAAGATTGGCCCTGAGCTAACATCTGTTGTCAATCTTCCTCTTTTTTTTTCCTCCCCAAAGCCCCAGTACATTGTTGTATATCCTAGTTGTAAGTCATTTTAGTTCTTCGATGTGGGATGCTGTCACAGCATGGCTTGATGAGTGATGCATAGGTCTGTGCCCAGGATCTGAACTGGTGATCTCCAGGCTGCCAAAGTGGAGTGTGCAAACTTAACCTCTCGCCCACGGGGCTGGCCCCTAAACTGCCTCTTAAAGTAAGTTAAACAAATTGAGATTCTGATACAGATATTACTGAGGTTCATCCTGGCACGCTTTCTCTCAATTTCTTTTAATGCCTATAATGTTAAAATTACTGTATATTGGGTGCTATATTACTGTATAGTTACTTTGTATAGTCAGAGGACTCAGTAGGTGGTTACGTGGTGAACGATACAGTCAGCCCTCCATATTCATGGGTTCTGCAAGCGTGGATTCAACCAACCACATTGATGGAAAGGCTTATGATGGTTGCCTCTGTACTGAACAAGTAAGATTTCTTTCCTGTCAGTAATCCCTAAACAATACAGCATAATAACTATTTACATAGCATTTATGTTTACAAGTAACCTAGAGACGATTTAAAGCATACAGGAGATGTGCATAGTAGGTTATATGCAAATACTAGGCCATTTTATATAAGGGGTTTGATCATCCGTGGATTTTGGTGTTTGCTCTGGTCGTGGAACCAATCCCCTGTGGGTGCTGAGGGACAACTGTATATTCCTGATTGTGATCCTCATGCTTAAAGTGCACATTTTGCCATGTTTTTGTTTTTGTTCGCAGGAAAAATTGCAGCCCCTGAACTTAGAAAGGAGGTGCCTCCTACTGGAGGTCAGACATTATAGTTCTAGTGTTGTTGGGTGTAAATGGGGGAGTGAATTAGACTTTTTAGTTAAACATTGTTCGCAGTCTTTCTTTGCTTTCTCCTTTTGTTTTTAACTTAGAGTCATAGCTTTTGGACTCAGTAAATTAAAAGCTGAAGAGCTGTTTTGAACTCGTTGTTTACCTCCCAGTTTTTAATGGTGCTCTTTATTCACATTAACACTTTTTGTAAGTGTATAGTGCAATGATTTTTAGTAAATCTATATAATTGTGCAACTATCACAATAATACAGTTTTAGAAAACCTATCACCCCCAAAATTTCCTGTGCCCATTTGCAGTTAATACCCGCTCTACTCTCAACCCCAGGCAACAACTGGCCTTCTTTTATCTCTATAGAATTGTCTTTCCTAGACATTTCTTATAAATGTAATCATACAAATATGTAGTCTTTTTTTGTCCGGCATAATGTTTTTGGGGTTTATCCATGTTGTAGCACGTATGAGCAATGTGTTCATTTTTAGTACTGAATAGTATTCCATTGCATAGATATACAACAGTCTGTACACCCACTCACCAGTTGACGGAAACTGGATTGTTTTCAGATTTTGGCTATTATGAGTAATGTTGCAGTGAATATTTGCATGCAAGAGTTTGTGTTGGCTACATTTCCATTTCTCTTGGGCAAATTCCTAGGAGAGGAAATGCTGTGTGATATGGTAAGTATGTGTTTAACTTTTTAAAGAAAGTGCCACACTGTTTAACAAAGAGGCTACGCCATTTCATGTTTGACCAGCAATGTACGAGAGTTCGAGTTTCTTCAGATCCTCACCAACACTTGGTATTGTTGCTCTTTTTGATCATAACCATTGTAGTGGGTGCAGAGTGGTACCTTGGGTTTTAATGTACATTTCCCCAATGGCTAATGATAAACATCCTTTTTTGTGCTTATTAGCCATTGATATAATTTCTTTGGTTAAATGACTAGTCAAATGTTTTGCCCATATTTATTGTGATTTTTGTCTTCCTCTTATTGAATTGTATTGTTTAAAAAGATAAACATTCTGGATATTATATTGACTTCAAAAGGTACTGTCTTTTGAAGCACAAAAGCTTTAATTTTGATAGCACCATTTTTTCTCTTATGGATCATGCTTTTAGTATGACATCTAACAAATTTTTGTATACTGCAAGACCACAGAGATTTTCTTTTTCTTCTACATGTTTTATAGTTTTAGCTTTTACATTTAGATTTGTGATCTATTTCGAATTGATCACTGTATCAAAATTTGTTTTGCAATTAGGTATTTTAAGTCTTCCAAGTTTGTTCTTTTTCAAAATTGGTTTTTTTTTTGTATTTCCACAGAAATTTTAGGATCTGCTTATCAATTTCTAAAAAAGCTTCTGGAATTTTGATAGGGATTGCACTGACTCTGTAGATCAATTTAGAAAGAATAGCCATGTTAACGATATTGAATCTTCCATTCCATGAAGGTATTGCTCTCAATTCATGTAGAGCTTCTTTAATTTTTGTCAAGAAATGTTTTATAGTTTTCAATGTACAAGTCTTGCACTTTTTGTTAAGTTTTTTATTTTTTTGTTGTCATGAATGGAATGTTTTTAAATTTTATTTTTGTTAATATGCAGAAATACAAATTATTTTTGTATATTGACCTTGAGTATTATGACCTTGCTAAACTAAGATTAAGACTAGTCCAATATTATAGAATAGAAGAAAATTCTATTTTGAGGGAGAATAGATTCTTTAGGATTTTTTACATATAGGGTCATGTAGTCTGAATTGAGATAGTTTTTCTTCCTTTTCAGTCTATCTTTCCTTCTTTCTCTCACTCTTTCTTTTTTTTTCTTAGCTTATTGGACTAGATAGAACCTTAAGTACAATGTTGAGTAAAAGTGGAGATAGTGGGCACCTTTGCCCTTTTCTGAACTTAGAAAAAGCATTAGTCTTTTATCATAGGTATGATGTTAGCTGTAGGTTGATTGTGTATGCTCTTAATCAGATTGAGAAAGTTCTTTTCTATTCCTGGTTTGTTGAGACTTTTTATGATGAGTATCTGTTGGATTATATCAAGTCCATTTTCTGCATCTATTATTGAGCTAAACTTAAAATCTTGGGATAACTCCTACTTGGTCATGTATATGAACATTTTTACATGTTGCTGAATTTGGTTTGCTTATATTTTATTAAGGATTTTTGCAACTATCTTCATGAGAGATACAGTTCTGTAGAATTTTTGTTTCTTTTTAAATTTTTTTCTTGTGATGTCTTTGGCCTCAGAGAATGAGTTGGTAAATGTCTATTCTTACTCTTTTCCTGAAACACTTTCGGTAGGATTGATACCATTTCTTCTTTTAATATTTGATAAATAGTTACTATTTGCATGCCATATTTTTTTCTCTTCTTTTCCTTTCAAACTATGTTTGTCTATGAATCTAAAGAATGTCTCTTATAAACAGTTGTAGTTGGCTTTCACTTTCTTACACAGTCTGATAATTTCTGCCTATTGATTGAATTGTAGTATATTCACATTTAATGTAATTATTAACTTGTTTGAATTTATGTCTACCATTTTGCTATTTATTTTCTCTACATCTCTTGTCTTTTTGCTCATATTTTCTTTCTTTGGTAATTCTTTTGTATTAAACAAATATTTTTAGTATGCCACTTTAATTACTTAATGATTTTACAAATATATTTTGAGTTATTTTTATTAGTGATTGCTTTAGAGATTATAATGTATAACTTAATTTATCACCATCTCCTTCAAATTAATACTGACCTAATGTTGGTGGACTATAACAGTTTTGTTCTTATATAGCTCCATTCCCCACCCCCTTTTTGTGGTATTATTTACATGTTATAAACATAGTTATATATAATAACTGTTGTGATTATTATGTGTAATTTAATTGTTTATATAACAATTGTAATTATATATATATTTTTTAAAAGGAATTAGGAAAATAAAGGAAAAATATATTTGAGTGTATTCATATACTTTTTTATTTTTATCCACATATTTTCCATTACCAGTTCTCTTTATTCCTTCCATGTTTCACATATTTTCTTTCAACTTGAATGAGTTTCTTTAGATACTTTGTACAGTATGTGTATTAGCAACAAGTTCTGTCACTCTTTGTTCATCTCGAAATGTCTTTATTTCACCTTCATTTTTGAAAGTTTTTTGGATACAGAATTCTTGGTTGGCAGTATTTTTTTTTTTTTTCCAGCAGTTCAATATGCAGTTTGCTACCTTTTGGCCTCCATTGTTTCCAGTGAGAACTTACTCGTTAATTATATTCTTGTTCCTTTCTATTTCTGTGAAGGACACAGAACATGGTGATGTAATAGAGAGTGACTGGTCTTAGGGGTTAAAGAGATTGGGCAAAGAAGACCTCACTTAGAACGTGGCGTGTAATCTTTTTAAATGGAATATATAAGGCTCATGCATTTGTCTCCTATCTTGATACTGATAGCATTCTAAAGTGGTTACTTCATTGCACCATTTGACATATTTTGTATCCTTGCTAAAGAGTCCTTCCTGAGGCTTCCTTTTTTTTTTTTTTTAATAGAGCTGTATTTTATTTTTTGGCTACTGCAGAATTTTACTCATATATTTTTTCAGTCTGTTATTGGATTCTTTTTATTCCGAAATAATTTGTACTTTGTACGAAATTTGGAAAATGTAGGCCATTAAGAAAAAAACCTCTTTTTTAAAAATTATTAATACCCTGAAATATCCACTGATAACATTTTGGTGTACCCATTTTTACTTTTTCCTGTAAATCCTGTTAGTTATATAGCTGTAGACAATTGGATTTAAAAAAAAACTCTGTTTTTCTGATGAAAACATAATTGGTGCCAATTTAGTCTTTGTCTTTAGTATCGCAGTTAGCTATTTTTTTTTGTGTCATATTTTCTCTGACAACTCAATAGCAGTCTAGCATATTTTGGTACATATACTACCCCCATTCTTGGTATTTCCCATGGAATCATCTTGTATAATCTTCAATTTACCCTCCTATAAAAAATTTTTATGGAGAAACTCTGTTCAGAAATTTCTGTTCTGTAGAAATGTCTAAGTCTAGGCTTTATCAGTCAACACTGTTTACATATTTCAGTATCTCCTTGTCTTACATTCAACTTTTTGCTTTCCATTCATAGCTTGGGTTGAATTGACAGATGTATCTCTGAGAATATTCTTTCTCTGTGCCTATATGGTAACCCAGCAGCTGTAGTTGAACCTCAAGGCCAGTATATATCTTTAGACTTGCTTTTTTTCTCTGAGCAGCAACTGAACTCTATGGGCCAATCCAACACTCCAAGAACATTAGAAAAATATTATTGACATGTCAGTGTTGTTATGACAACACCACATGATGCATCACCTAAGAGAACACACAGCAGTTATCTTAGCAACCTTCACCTGTTTTCATCAAAGAACTCCAGAGCCTGATTGTTAACTCTATTGTCAATGTGTTAGGAAGATAGTGTAGGTGGTCATGGTACATGAAATATATTCAAGACAGAAAAGGATATCAGAGGCATGGAAACATAATACACTAGATTTTCTTTTTTCTTTTTTGTCATATTATTATTATTATTATCTTTTTTTTTTTTGAGGAAGATTAGCCCTAAGCTAACATCTACTGCCAATCCTCCTCTTTTTTTGCTGAGGAAGACTAGCCTGAGTTAACATCCGTGCCCATCTTCCTCTACTTTACATGTGGGACACCTCCCACAGCATGGCTTGACAAGCGGTGCGTAGGTGCACACCTGGGATCTGAACCCATGAACCCCGGCCGCTGAAGGGGAATGTGCAAACTTAACCGCTGCGCCACCAGGTCACCCCCTCATATTATGTTTTGACTCTTCAGGGATTCTGAGATTTGGTGTAATTGGGCTCCAGAACTCATATCGCAACTTAATTTTTTATTGTTGTGGCAACTTTTAAATCATGACTTAAGCTATGTCATCTTTTTTTTTAAAGTGCATTTTATGGTAGTATCTAATTATTATGATTCTGATCAAAACAATTAGCTCTATATGTGTCTTGGTTAGGCATCTTCCTTGAATAAGCCTAGAAGTGGTGTGGAGAGGCATTACTGTGTGTGATTAAGAATAGTCTCTGGAGCAGAGCTTCGCAAGTTCAAATTCTATCTCTGTCATTTACTAGCTGGATGATCTTGAGCAATTTGACTTTTACAAATGTGTTTTTCTTGCCAACCTCAGGGCCAGTGGGCCTCTCTTGTCCTCTCCCACTTTCCTTGCAAACTGTCACATTCTTCTGACCTCCACAAACATGTTTACTACTTGTTTCAGTTCTACCACCAAACTTATTTAAAATTCCCTTGGTTGTTTTCCTTATCTTTAATTCTTAGTTTTGATTAAGCCCTACTCCCTTTGTTAAATTTTAGTATCATTCATTCTTACTGTGGTTTAATTTTTAAAAAACATCTATATATTTTCATGCAAGGCATTTGAAACAGTGCCTGGAATATTGAAAGATATTAAGTGCTGTGCATGAAAAAATTCAGAAGAAGTAGAAACTACCTTCAAATATTTGAACAGTTATCAAATAGAAGAGGGATACTATTTATTCTATTTTGTTCCAGAAGGCAAAACCAGGATTGAAAAGTAGATTTATAAGGAAGTAGATTTAGGGTAGGATTAAGAGGAACTTTTCAACAATTGGAGATATTAAAAATAGAGTGAGTTGCCTTGTGAGATAGAAAGCTGCAAAACACTGGAGAGTTCAAAAAGATATTGAATGATAACCTTTTAGAGATATTTTATTGAAGATTCATAAAGGGAACCCCAAAATCTTCAAAGGTAAATAATATAATCACCTTATTATTGCACAATGCTATTTTCAGGGAATAAGAGTAGTACCCATATTATGGACTTTCTGTGCACTATGAGGAAAGACTTCTGTACCGTTTTATTTTCATAGTAGATATGGTTTAATCTGAAAAACTAATGAATCTGTGAAATATACAGATTTGTAAAAGCTATAATTCTATTTAGAAATCTCTGTTCTTCCAAACCTTAGTACATGGTGCCATTCAAAATTCAATTCAACAAACTATCTTTGAAATGCTGCCTACATTGGGTTCCAAGTTTAGCAGCCAATTTTCACTCCTCAAAATGCAATGAAAACTTGATTTCTGTGACCTATTATGAACAGTTAGATGTAGTAAAGGCTGTCTTTAAAACATTTTCAACATACAGGAGTGCTTGATAAGAAAGCTATTTATTTATGCTTTTCAACATCTATGAAATTGGACCTTCAGGAAATCCTGAAATAGGAAACAAGTCATTAGGATATCAGTCTTTAATCAGTTTTGTTCAGGCCTGTTCAGTTACTAGAAAATATAAAGTCAGTTTTCATATTTCTAGTGTATTGGTGGTTCACTTCTTGTTAGATATATCTGTTTCTATGGTACTTGGAAAAACATGATGCAGAACCCTGGGTCGTGTTTAAGAGTATTTCCTTATTGTGTGAGAGAATGAGTAGAGTTTGCATATTTTGTTTTTCTGAAAAGAATCAAAATATTTATGTTCGAATCACATGATGGTCTTGGTTTGTTTTCACTTTTTCCTTAGCTTAATACAGGGTGTGTGTTTTTCATGGAAATTCAGTGGAATAAAAATCTAATCTTATTCCAGAAGACAAGCAGAGGAAGAAAACTGATCCCCAAACTCTTGAAGGAGAGGTCAAGAACTATATTTCTTGACAGGACAGACTTATCTATGATGTTGTTGATGGTGAATATTAGGAATGCTTATGATAACATGTACAACTCTTTAAAAGTATTGAGATTTCAATTTTATATGTCTCAAAATTACTGGTCATGAATGACTCTTTATTGACCATTCAGTACCAGCTTCCGAATCCTTCCTTCCACTTTAGAAAAAGTGTGAGGGAATCTCACTATCTCCAGCTACATATATGGAGAACTTATACTATGACCTATAGTTCCATGAATTTCCATATTTTCTAATTTAGATGTTATTAGAAATGTGATAAATGTGGCTCTAATACTAGAATTTCAGTAAATAAGAGTTAGAAAGAAATTCTTATAAATATTTTACCTTAAAAGTGTTCTGTGCTACTCTGATGCATTTCCTAGGTAGGTTATAAATTCTTCTAATCTTAAGATCTTTATGAGACTAATTATGACAACTGTTTTCAGTGGTTTAATTACCACTCAACTCTGTTCTGTGGTTTTAGAGACTTCTTCCATATATGAGTTTATTTTTCTGTGAAATAGTATGTTATTTTATGCATAATATTTACATTCTGTATAAACTCAAAAGGAAATAAAATTTTGTGAATTTAGAGTCCTTAGTTATCCCCCCCAGTTTACAGAAAGAAATAATATTTAATAAATTATTTACAGATTCTGTTTTCTGTTTCTTTATAATTCTTTTGATTTGACGGGACTGTGTATTTCATAGAATTTACATTTCAGCCTGTCAATTTTTCGATTTGTAAGTAGATACTTTTTAAAATTTTATTGTATTGTGGTAAGAACACAACTTAAGATCTACCCTCTAACAAACTTTTAAGTGCACAATACAATATTGTTAATAATAAGGCAGTGACTTGCACAGCAGATCTCTAGAACTTATCCATCTTGCATTACTGAAACGTTATTCCCATAGATAGGACTTTTTAAACTTGAATCTGTGCTACTAAATTACAGAAGGGAAAGAATAATTTTGTGGAAAAAAGGATCCCAATTTTCTATTTCTGATAGGGATCATTGGATACTATAAAAATGTGTTTGGTTTTCTTAAAGAATATTATCTTGGAAACTTTGCATATAGTTTGGTCTCTTTAGCTTTCCGCAGACATTTCTTTGAAGAGAACCACTGTTCTACAGTGTGACCTTCTGAGGGCTGCCAACATTCAATTTATAAGGCTGCTTCTCACCACTATCATATGACAATTTAAAGTAATCTAATTTAAAAAATATGCTTGAGAGTCTTCTTAAAGTCTAAATATAGAGTATGTGTACATCTGCTTTGTTTCCCTTAACCACTAATTTGATAATTCCAAGGGGAAGAAATGATTAAGTGGATCTGGTATGAAATGTTCTTTATAATCTGAACAAGGGGCTGATCTCATGTTTCCTGGAGGAAAAAATTTCTTATAAATTTTTAAATGCTTTTGTTATGTGTATAAAAATTGACTTGAGTACGTATTACTTTCCTGTATTTACCCTTAATAATTCTTGACTCCTTATACTTAAATTATATTTACTTTTACCTATTATAGGTGTGAGGATTTCCCGGATTAACTTTTGATTATATGTATTCCCTTCATTCCTTACCTTAATCAGTAATTACTGTCACCAAAATCTGTGGTAAGTTTCAAACTTTTAAATTTATTTTATTTGAGATACTCCTTTTCCCAAATTTATCTGTCTTCTTTATCATTGTTTGTATTCAATTTTGGGGATGGTTTTCTTGATTTGGCATAACTGGATTGACTAAGACACTATTTTTAGCACATTGGAAGTTTCAGGATATTTTTCAAAAGCACAGTTTATGATGGAGAAGTCTCCTACTGTTGATAGCATGATTCTAAATGTTGCTTATCAGACCAACCATTGACTTATTTATAAACTATTATGTATTATAGTATACAAGTTATTTTTTTATTTTTAGTAGAAAAAGTCAAAAATCATTTTATTCATCCTGTCAGAAATCAGAGTAGAAAATTATGATCATCTGATGATTTCTTCCGTTTATTTTTCCATTAGAATTTATCAAAACATTAAAAAGTCCATTTTTTTAAAAAAATTATTTATTTATTTATTTTTAAAAGGTCTATTTTTATTTAACTTAAATTGAGGTCTAGAATCTCTGACACCATTTACCCTTTCTGACCTAAGGATAATTTAAAACAGGTTTCATACCTCTTGATAAAAATCGACTAGCACTAGGAGAAGAGACTGTGCTCTAAAATTCTACCAGTGATGGTACAGATAGACATGAAACATGTTTCATATGGCAGTTATTGTGAAGGATTAATAAAGTTAATTGAAGTTTAAAATGAACATGAATTTCTTTAAAATTATTGCCTTCCAGATTCTGGTCAAAAATCTTAGTATACTAAAAAAAAAGATGATCTTGGGGACTGAACCTTTGAAAACTTTCTCAGGATTTTAATGTACTTTGGGAAAATAGCTTGTAAATTAGCCTGAAAGGTTACATAAAAGTTTTTTTGCTGCTCTTTCAAAGATGATGATTATGGTGACAACAATGATGTGTCCTTATTGAGTGCTTAGTACCAGCACTAGACATTTTATATATATGCTCCCATTTATTTCCCATAATAACTCTGTGAGGTAGGTACTGTTACTAAGGACTACTTTATAGATAAGGAAACTGAAGTACAAAGATGTTAAGAAAACTTTTCCAAGGTTATATTGCTAGTCCATGCCAAAGGCAATATTTGAACCCAAAGGCAATATTTGAACCCCAAGATCATATATAGCCTGAAATAAATTTCCTTAGCATATTCTGTTGAAGGGATATAAAACAGCATGTAATTTTTGAGCATTTATTGTAAAAGGGACTGTTATAGGCACCATATAGGCTTTTATTCTTACAGAGTCTAAGATCACTTTGGGAAATAAGATATAATTATCTGTAAAGGTCGTAATTAATACAGAGGTATAATGATGTTCTCCATCGACTTAATGTCTGTCTGAAATTATAATGGTCTTTCTTTGAGAGGAGCTAAATTTCTTTTTAAATACCACATTTAGATAATTCTTTCAATTGTCCTATGAGCACAAAAGTAAATGATGACAAGCTATGATATTGACAACTGTATCTTTTTTTTTATGGTATGGGGAAAGCTATATGTGCTACTTCTGGAAAGTTGAAATAATTTCTTTCTTTCTCATCTGTTATAAAATCATATAGGAAGTTCTAGTACTATCTTGATTGCTTTATATAATATCTTCGAAGTCTTCAGTCTATTATTCTCCTCCCTGTTTTATTCAGTGGAGTTTTGATGTATTGTTACCATACCCATTTCATTTATAAATATTTGCTAAAATCAACATTCTAAAGAATGTTGCTTTCAATGCATCTTTTTATCATATGTTTCTTTACAAGTTTCCACAATATTGCATTTAACTTGTCCATAATGTCCTATTGACAACAGCTTGTTTAGGCGGATGTGGCTCTGGGCCTTCAAAAGAAGTCTTGGGAATTCATCTGGGCCAGTCACATGCACGACCTAGCATCAATGTCTTGTCCTTTCCGTTCATTTTTAAGTCAGACATGTTGAGTTTTGTTTATTATTCTACTCCCGACGTCTAACCATTGTCTGGCATACAGCAGACACTTGGGAAATGTTTGCTGAGGGAGTGATTGAATGATTTTGTTATTCATTCTGTTTTGTTCTTAAGGCCAAAGTGTGAGAATACACATGACAGCATTTTGTAAAATACTGTTCAGTTGTGAGAAATTATTAAATAAAATTAATTCATTCATTCATTAGTGGTCATACTTAAACTTTCACTGTTAACGTAAAATAATTTGATTTCTTAAACAATATTTCTCTAATTTACTTGTCATTGTACTTTGCCAGGTATAAAATGAAAATACAAAAAAAAGGATTACAAATAAAATCCTAATGAAGTAATTTTCTGATAACAGGTCCCCATTTATGATTATTAGTCCAATTTCAATCATTGCCTATAACATAAGTAATTCAATCTTATTATAATTCCCTTTATTTTCTAGCATGTTTCTACAGTGGGTTTTCCAAATTTTGACCTCAAGTCTCTAGTCATCTTTATTTCCCTTCTTTCTTTGCCATTACTGCCTACATATATTCAGTCATGTTTCAATTCAAGACCATTTATTGAACACTTATTTCATTACAAGCATATTGGGAGTAAACATATGAATATGACACATTTCCAGCCCTCAAGGAATCTCTTATTGCTCACTACTCATATTGTGCATGTTTTTGTTTCTGTGTCTTTTTTCATTATTGTGAACTTCTTAAGAACATGAACTGTATCTTATCCACCTGTATTTCTTTAGCACCCCATACAGTGCCTGACACAAAGTAGGCATTCAATTGTTGATTAAATGAATAAACTCACAAAGATCTTATCCTTCATTATGAAAGCATATATAAAACTATTTCATGCATAAACCTCAATTAAAATTCTTCTTTCACCTTAATATTTTAAAATAAGAGGGGAGGTATTTGTTATCATCATTTTATAGTTGAAGAAACAGAGGGGCAAATGATAGAAACGATTTACCAGATGCTATGTTACTAGCACCGTTTCTGCTGATACCTGTTCTAGAATCATTTTCATGAGGAAAGCAACCTATGCAAAAACCTAATTGTAGGAGTGTTAAGAGTTCAGCCATTTTCCAACTTTTATAGGATAAATACTTTTTTGGGGTTGAGTTGGTGTGCACCTGATGTTTGTATTTGGAAAAAGAAATAAGCATCTTCCTTAGTAAACTCGGTAACTTCACTAATTCTTGAGACTCTTCTTTGTCCTCGTCACTGTGTTGTGCTACATGTTAAGGACACGGTGATGAGTAAGCCGTCTGTTATTAATCAGCTTCCATCCTGGCGAAGGACAAGACCAGATTCCTTGTGGCAAACACGCAATAGATTGTGGTAACTGCTAACATGGAAAAGGTTTGTTTGGTTTTTGCTTGTTTGATTAGTTACTGTTTATCAAGTACTTACTATGAGAAAAGCCTTGGACTAAACACTTTAAATACACAGTCTCACTTAATTGTTTTGACAGCCTTATAAGGCCAAATCACAAAGCAATTCCCATTCTATGGATTAGAAAATTGAGCTATAAATATTGTGTTGTGAGGCCATCAAAGAGTAAATAATTGGTTCTATGTAGAGGAATTATAGAAGGCAGTTGGGACTAGGAGAATGACATGATCATATTGGTCAGGGAAGAGACTTAAAGGATTTATGTAAAGGATATTCTTAATAAGAGAGTGGTAGTTTTTCACCAGAATTGTTTTAGTCCTTTAATCATCTTTGAAGCCTTTTTTGGATTACATTTTGTCTGGAGGATCACATTTCTGGCATAGATCCCTGGGAATATGAGGAAAGAACATCTTAGAATGTTCCAGTTGGCTGGAAGTATGGAAACATCTGAGGGATTTTTCTGGTCAGGTCCACTAGGAGCAGAAATCATGCTACAAGTTCTGATCTTGGAGCGTTTCAGGATATGGGAAATTGAATTCAGTGAACATGGAAATAATGATGAGAAATCCATAAACAAGATTTAAAAATAGGTGACTTCCATGCCCCGTTCCTGGCTTTTCCCATGGTGTCACGTAATTATATTATATTGCACATGGACTGAATAAGGCAGAGTACATAATAGTTGACCTTATAATCTGACACTTCACTGGCTTTAGGACATATTATATCTATTGAATTGATTATAAAAAGTGAAAAGAAAAATCAAAACTAGGCTCATCATAGGATTCTGAATATGATAAAAAACAGAGAAAGCAGAGGCTCCATTGCTTTTCATTGCTAGAATGTCATTACTTTAGTACTTAAGGAAGCATTGAAGTATCATTATGTGAGAGTAATTGCAATAAAGACACTCTGAATAAGGGGAACTCCTGAAATGGATGTTCTTAAAAGAAATACAGTTTTGTTATAGTCAACTTTATTCAGTGTTGTGAAAGAAACCAGCAACTTAATGTCCTGTTACTCACTTGAACTTCTAACAAAGTGTTAATAAGAAGTAGCTTACAAGGACTTGCTTTAATGGCTATGTAAGAGTCATATGTAATTATATGACCCAAAATGGCAAACATTTGGAAATATTTAAATTATTAAACATGGTTCAGTTTCTTTTAATAGATTAAAATTGCCCTGAAATTGTAATCTTATTTACACTTTTAATGAGGTTTAATAAAATTTACACTTCACACATATTGATGTATTATAAATTTTGATTTGTTGGAATGTGATTTATTAACTTTTTTATTTATTTCCAGTGATAGAAATAAAGTAATTCGTTTGCATTTCTGCATGCTAATTAATTCAGTTCCAGCCTAATTCTGGGTCAATCTGTCTGTCTTGAGTGTCTTCTCTAGTCCCAGTAACTATGAACAGGCTGACCTGTTCTCAAATTATCTGTTGAAAGATCATGAAGCAGCTGTTTGTAACTCTAAATCATTTCCTTTTGAGACTAGGAATTTTTAGTTTCTTAAGCTCCTGCTCATGTGATGTGTTTTTCAGAGATGGCATCATCCAGCTTGCCCCACAATGGGCAGGCTCTCATTTTTTTTTTTCTCAATATTGGCACCTAGGCTAACAACTGTTGCCAATCTTTTTTTTTTTTTCTGCTTTTTCTCCCCAAATCCCCCCAGTACATGGTTGTGTATTTTAGTTGTGAGTCCTTCTGGTTGTGCTGTGTGAGTCACCACCTCAGCATGGCCTGATGAGTGGTGCCATGTCTGCGCCCAGGATCCAAACCAGTGAAACCCTGGGCTGCCGAACCAGAGTCCGCAAACTTAACCACTTGGCCACAGAGCCGGCCCCAGGCTCTCATTTTGTCACTACTTCCTGAACTGAATTCCATAATCTAGATGTGGTCCGGCCAGGAAGGATTGGGAGTGCTTGATGTGGAAACCAGGTTTCCATTAACACAACTGGTGCTTTTTTTTTCAGGAAAGGTATTATGCTTTGGGCTCATGTTGAATTGGTTGTCAATTACCATGCCAGGATCGTTTTTGAAGTAAACTGTTTTAAATCAGTTCTTCTGTTTGCCTTTGAATTTTGTCTTTGTGTAAATTATTTATCACTGTTAAATCTCATCTTCGTAGTTTTAGCTTCTTGCTCTAGTTACTGAAATATTTTTGAAGACTGATTCTGTCATCAGTATTTTAGATATTCCTTCTGGAAGACTGCATTTTAGCGTGTCTTCAAGAATGGAAGGGAAAGATAGGAAAATACAATAGGGACATTCTATCAAAAAACACATTATATGATGCTATTGTAAATGTTTTAACAATAATGGTTAGTATTTTTATACTATATACTCCCATATTCACTATGGTAAAGATCTTTACTCATATTTCTATATCTTCTCAGACTTAATTACTAACAATAATGCATTATAATTGCAATACACCTGTTCAAAGCATATACAAGGTCATTACTAAATGTTTTTTCTTTCTACTTTCTACTTTTTACCTATTACAATTATTTATAAATATTTTAAAGTGAATTTAGTAAATGCATTTATGTGATTGTTAGCATGATTGACAATTTAGAGCTCTTTTCTATAATTATATTAGTGATGGATTTCATAGTGTTTTTAGTTCTCTTCAGAAAACACCCACAAAATTGTCAGTACTGAACAATAAATCAACTTTTTTACTCTATATTATCTGGTTACATACTATTTGATTATTATTATTTTTAAATCTCCTGGAATTTAGTCCCCAGGGCTTTGATGTCTGTTTCTGTGGTTTCTGGAGTTTCAGAAAAAGATGTAAGCGAAGAAACTGCATTGGATTATACTGTACCCCACCCACCCATAGAACGATGAATCGTTAGCTGTTTTTCAGTATTCAGTAGTACCAACCCTCTATGAAGCTTTTCCTGACTCTCTCAAGTAAAACTGAACAACCACTCCTTCTTTACATCCCCTCAGTGCTCTGCCTGGATTTCTAACAGAGTACCTATAATACTTGATTATACTCCTTAAATTTTCTTGTTATACAGCAGAGTGTAAACATTATTGCATCTATTTTTGTAAAGTGTGTCCAGTGTCAATTCACTGAGTGATAAGTCACGTCATAGTCCCATTTTTATGTCATTACAAAGCTCAGTCTCAGGTGCAGTATAAGCCATCAATAAATGTCAAATGAGAACTAATGAGTGCATGAAATCTGCCTCTAGGCCTGCCTCTACTCTCCCGTTGCTGGTCTAGGGCCCTGCTGACATTGACTTGTTCCTGGTATACAATTTCCATGATTTTCACTCCCTTTTGATGTAATTTACCTGGTTTTCCAATAGGAGAAAAATTTATTCCTTGCCTTTTCTTGATAAATGTGAATGAAAAGGAATAAACGGCTAAAATAATTCTTGGGCTACTATAATTTTTTGGTCAAGAAAAAAGGTTTATTTTCTCTTGAAAGGTTTACTGCTGTTTTAAAAATATTATTGAGCTAGCAAAGCAGGCTAAAAGATGCTTGTGGATTAGTGTGTACAACTATTAAGTTATGCTTATGAACCATGGCCCTAAACAGACAAATGCAAAGCTAGCTAGGAGGGACATTCCTACTTCTGTCTCACCTTTAGCAAGGTGTTTATTTTTTTATATCAAAGTATTTTTCACCTCTAAAATAACGATTTAAACTTCTTAAACTTTTAAAAATAAACATGTTGCTTGTTTGTTTTTTTAAGGAAGGCTTTTATGATTTTCACGAGAAAATGGAGACTTCTGAGTTAAGAATCAACAGAATAAGAGCCTAGCCAGCTGGTACAGAAGTAATGGGGAACTGCGTGAGCGACTGTCTAAGATACACATTTGCCTAAGTAGGCTGAACTGGCACCAGGCTGGCAGCAATGACCCCTAACATGCAGCAGATTTTAGCATGTAGGAGCTGTGAGCCTGATATAAAGCTGGTATTTGCACAAGTTCAGCAGGCTTGTGGTGAACAGGTGCAGCAAACAGACAATTTTCAGGGAGCTATAAAGATTGAATTCAGCTTGAGGCACTGTGGAAATGGTCATCAAGGGAGGTTTGTGAGTGACCAGCCAAAATGTATGCCATCGCTTCCTGCCCAAGACAATTGCAAGCCACGTGTTTGAATCAACTTTGGAACAAGAGGTAGGTAAGTGGAAGGATGTGGCATAAATTGAAAGGCAAAATATGGAAGGAATGAAATCCTATTAAAGAACTGCTCCCTGCTAGGCTCTTAATTCATTCAACATGTACTGAGTGTATCCTATGACTCAAGAAATATACTCACTGTGGCTAATTTCTTACAACAATACTATGAGGTTTGAAAATTTTTTCTTTACTTTACAAATGAGGAATGGAGCTCAATGAACTAAAGTAATTCCCCTAGGCCTCTGAAGACACTAAACTGTAAAATCATTTCTGATGGCCCTCGTACTGGCTGCCCTCACTCACAGAATCATAGAAGGATTTATGAGCACTAATATTTGTAAGGGATCCTTTTCCCAGCTCTAGAAGGAAGACGTACTAACAGTGCTGCATGATTTCTTACTGAGAGCCATGTAGGAAGCCAAATATAGCCCCAGCTTGGAAGACTGAGAAGCGCATGCTCTTCCTAAGATGCATCAACGCCACTGACTATTGATCATTTCTAATAATTCAAGGGAACCAAATGGTAGTTATAGGGAAAAGGACTCCCAGTATATTGAGAGCTACTTTCATTCTTGTGCCAGTCAAAGGTCAATCCCTGTCAAAGGAAAAGGAAGAAATGTGAGAAGAAGAGTCATGTATAATGGACGGTACTGAAGACCAGGATTGCGTTCTATGCTCTGTGGCTCCTGATATCAGGGGATGCTATTCTCAGAAGGAATAGAGTACAGCTCTATTCCAAACACTCCAAGGAGTGTGTTTAGTAGGCTTCTCAGTGACCTAACCAAGAGCTCCTTTAATTGAAATTTAAGATGCCAGTTGAAAGTGAAGCTTAGACAAGTTTGGAAAAAAACAGACATCAGAAGGCGTAGAAAGAAAATGCCTCTGTACAACAACTGACAGGAAAAAGCAGCAGGGAAGAGGAGTCAAGAACAGTTGTTATGGCTTCTGATAAATCCATACTGATATACCTTTTGTGGGTAATAACTTGAAATAGGAAGTTTAATACATTACAGCTCCATGAGTAGTATCACTAATACTTAGCAGCCTTGTGACTCAAGGGAAAAGTAAACTTTGTTTTAGAAAACAGATCGAAGAGAAACAGAGGATTAGCAAAGAAGCAGATCTCTAGGTAAACCAATCAATCAAAACATGAAAGCATTACAGGTACAGTTAAAAAGAGAAATAAATTTAAGTGATGATTTCATGTGAGTATAAACAGAAAATGGCCAGAAGATGTGACAAAAGCTTTCCTAACAGAAATTGTTAAACTAACACAAAACTAAGATACATATAGGGACCCCAATTTTCCAGATGTCATTTGACAGTCTATTGGCAGTTTGGCTGAAAGCAGAGCATATGATATAAATTTTTTTCTTGCTTTGATAAAAAGTCTAACTTTTAGAACACTTGTAAAAAATTATGGAAATTGATGGACCAATTCGCTGCACATATTTCTTTCTAGCAAGGATAGTTGGTTGTGGAAATGAAAGTGATAGGAATCTCAGCAGAACATGATCATATCATCCTAGAGCTCATAATAGCCAAGAAAAGGAACATTGATAGAGTTAGATAAGCATTCTGAACTTTAAAGTAGAAACCAGAAGTTTTAGAAAAGATTAAAGTATGATTTCCTGAAATAAGATTCTAAAATACTATTAAATGGAAGACAGGATCTCTCTGTCTCTGTCTCTCTCTCTCTCACACACACACACACACACACACACATCTCACTCTTAGTATTTAGGAAGACTTCACCTAAAGGAACCACTAAATAGTGAATAAAAAGAAACAATGATCAAAAATCATTTGAAAAGTCCGTATACACTCTCTTACAGTAACTGAATTTTCATTCATTAATTTTTCCTGTATTTATTTATTCATTTATAAGTTATAGAGCACCTATTATATACCAGGAATATAAACGTTTAGATGTTGGTCTTTTAAAAGTATTTGTAAAATAATAAATTATAAATTACTTATAATCTATGGCTTTTAGCTCCCCCAAATTGTTGTTAATTTGGGATTCAAAGAGTCAGTCTAATTTAAAAACATATATTAAAATTTACTAAATCTTTACAATTATTGATTTAGTGTCTTTAAATGAAGAATTATTTTAGAACTTTCATTTTCATTTTATTTGTGTGAGGATTTGCCCTTTGCCTAAAAGTGGGAATCACTGGATTAATTTTGTAAGATCTCCCCCAGCTTTAAAATACTCTGTGTGTTTTCAGTGTTAAATTTGGGCCAGATTGACCAAAATCTTCAATGTGAGAATAGATTTTCTCTGAATACAATTAATGCCATTAGAAGTTTTCTTTTTATCTTTTTATTACGCAATCTTTTACTAAGTAAAATTTTATACAGACAGAATATAACCTATATGTAATATAAATACAAGTTATAAAGCATAATAATAAAGTAATAACCTGTGAGTTCACTCCCTAATGTAACAATTAAACATTGTCAGTTTTCTACTGGGCAACTCCCTGAATGGACTCACTGCCTCACCCTCTGATCTGGCATGACTCCACCCACAGAGATAATCATCCTGGGTTTGGTGTTATTACTACTGTGTTTTTTGCTTTTGTTTTTAATGGACTTCTAATAATGTGTATATCCCTAAATGCATATTGTTTACTTTCACTTATTTCTGAGCTTTTTTAAAAAAAGTAATCTTATCAGAGATTTGTGTGTGTGTGTGTATGTGTGTGTGTGTGTGTGAGGAAGATTGGCCCTGAGCTAACATCTGTTGCCATTCCTCCTCTTTTTGCTTGAGGAAGATTGTCCCTGAGCTAACCTCTGTGCCAATCTTCCTCTATTTTGTATGTGGGATGCTACCACAGCATGGCTTGATGAGCAGTGTGTAGGTCTGCATCCGGGATCCAAACCTTCGAACCCTGGGCTGCCGAAGTGGAGCATGTGAACTTAACCACTATGCCACCAGGCAAGCCCTCATATCAGAGACTTTTGATTTTAGGAATGAACTAGTTTATCTAGGATTCTCTAAGCAGCAGCATAAATGATATATCAAAATCACTTCCCTGAAAATAACTGCTGATAATTGAGAGCATACACTGTGATCCAGGCCCAGGGCTGCCTGCTTTGATTTATTACTCACATTTAATACAGCAGCAGAATGAGGTAGGTATTATCATCTTCATTTTACCAATGAAGGATTAGAAAGAGTCAGTAAATTATAATATTTATTTTCCATATGTAGAGTGATAATTTTGCAACAAAGAAATTTTTGATATTTAGTTTTTGCTAAACAAATATTTTTTCATGCATAACTAAAGTGAAAAATAAACAAGATTGATGTAACAGCTGCTGTCATTTATGATTTGCAAAGTATTCTAAATTTAATATTTAGCCTAAAAAGCACTTTATTCTTTTGACTAAATGGTCAAATCTTTTGTCTTTTAAGCTTTAATCAAAGGGAATGCTTTTTGTGGCCAGTGTTTAGAAAGCTATGTTCATAAACATGGTCATAACATAGCATATTGATCTTAGTACGTTTTGATAATGTCCTTAGTACATTTGATCATGTTATGTATCTTACTCCCCTTAAGTGTTTTTGCAGTGAGAGTGGTGTTAACCATGAAAACAAATGCTGTGTATGTTGAAGCTCCTCTATTTCAGGTTAGGTTCCAGAAGGCTTTTTTTCAGTTGTTGATAAGTCCAAAGTGGCTGAAGGGATTTCAGCTTGTGATACCCGAATACATTTCCAACAGATAGGTGTGAGATTTAAAATATGAAAATAGTATGAAATGTTAAAATCAAGTATAATCCTTTTTTCACTTGATTTACCTGGTTCATCTATATCGAAATTGGGTTGGAGCAAGAAGCCTCCTTTTTTGATGCTCTCCAGAAGTGACTTAGGAATGCTTCAGTGGCTGCTGAATCCCCAACCAGACAGTCACCAGGTTTCCTTTGTGCACTTGAATAAGCTTTTACTTTACCCAGGATTGACATTAAGCCCACGAATATGCAAACTTCTAGCCACATTTTCAAAAGTTTTTTCTTCTCGGGGCCAGCCCGGTGGCGCAGTGGTTAAGTGCTGACGTTCTGCTTCTCGGCGGCCCCGGGTTCGCTGGTTCAGATCCTGGGTTCAGACATGGCACCGCTTGGCAAAAGCTAGGCTGTGGTAGGTTTCCTACACATAAAGGAGAGAAAGATGGGCATGGATGTTAGCTCAGGGCCAGTCTTCCTCAGCAAAAGAGGAGGACTGGCAGTAGTTAGCTGAAGGCCAATCTTCCTCAAAAAAAAAAAAAAGTTTTTTCTTCTCTCATTGATAAATTGTTGATAGCATACACATGGCACTTTTCACATGTATTGTGACTTAATTGTAATAGTTGCCTTAGATTTTGCAATGTATATTTACAACTGATCCAAGTCTACTTTCAAATGACACTACACTGCTTCATGGGTAGAACAGATACTTACAGCAGAGCATGCCTCATTCCTTCCTCCCTATTCCTTATAACATTGCTGTCATTCATTTCACTTAACTACGTGCTATAATCACACAATACATTGTTACTATTATTGCTTTGAACAAAATTACCTATTAGATCAATTAAGAATAAGAAAAATAAAAGGTTTTATTTTACCTTTGTTTATTCTTTCTCTAACACTCTTACTTTCTTCACATACCCAGTTCCTGACCTACATCATTTTCCTTCTTCCTGAAGAACTTCTTTTAACATTTTCTGCAGGGCAGGCTTGCTGGTAATGAATTCCTTCAGTTTTTGTTTGTCTGAGAAAGTCATTGCTGGATATAGAATTTTAGGTTGATTTTTAAAAAAAATTCAACACAATATTTCACTCTATTCTCTTCTTGTTTGCATTATTTGATCCAAGAAAAGTTGTTGATTTTTGGTTTGTTCAATTTTCTTTTCTTGTCAGAAGATGGAGTGACAACTTCCAAGCTCTTTACATTCAGTGCTGAAACCCAAAGTCCCGTTGTGACTTTACTTCAAAATGCTTTCTACTATTGTGAAATTTCAAACATCCGTACAAACATTCTTAGTTTTCTTAGATTTTCACTTTTTAAAGTGTTATTAACTAACTTAGTACTCATTTCTCTTTTTATTAGCACTTTTAATGTTGTCACTATATTTGCACTTACTGGACATGGCATAGCTAGTAACAAATAGATATCTTAAGATAACTCAAAATCAAACACAGAAGTGACATGCCAACTGAAGACTATTTACTGCATGATAAGGCAACTAAATGTGAACCCACTTGGCTGTCATCACCATTTGCTTATGGCACCAGAGTAATTCTGCAGCTGAATTGTTTTATTTCTATAAAAATTTTAAGTAGAGTCATTTTCCAATTAATTATATAGATCATAGTGGAGCTATGGATAGATAATTAGTGTGAGTAGATATGAGGTAGTGTGATCTAATAAGTTCAAGGACATGTCACTGGATAAAATCCTGTGTAGACACTGATGCCCCCCGGGTGAGTTAAGATCCCCTCTCCATAATCCCATTGCATTCAGTCTATTATACTTACTACACTGTAATTGCTTGTTTTACCTCCTGTCTCCCCTAATAATAGCTTTTTTGCCCTTTACCTTTCTCTGATACAAATCAACAATTTGACAAACATTAACACTCTTCTAGTCTTTACTCAAGTTGTAAATGATGGTCGGTACTGAATCAGGTTTAGTCCTCTTTCTGCATGGGGCTAAGGAATATTTTGGCCCTGAAGTATAGAGTATTTTCCCCTATAGAAAATCTATTTGGAATTTAAGAATAATTTAGTGGGGCAAACTTCGGTATTTTAATTTAAATAATTTTGAGATGAAGCAAGTCATACCCATAGGCATAGCACATTAGGTTACATCTGTCTGGCCTCACTTGACTACTGGATTTGTATTTCGAAGAGGTGTACTTTGATGTATGTGTGTGTTTGTGTGTTTCATAGATCAGACAAATTGTGTTAAAACATTTACATGCTTTGAGATATGTTTCTGTTAAAAAACTATCTCATGGCACAAGCAAAAACATCATTTTACATTTGTAGCTGTGTGTAGAACACTGTGTCTAAAGCTGACATGGTTGGCAAATGTCTCCAGAGTGTTTGCTGAACACAAAGAAATTGTATCTATACGATGCAAAAATATTTGGTTGTTATGAGAAATTCCGTGGTAAAAGTCAGGCAGATCAAACTTCTAGTTGGTTTGAACAGCTGCTCAGCTGGTTGTTCTAATGCTGTGCAGGCATAACTGTAGTCAAACAGAGAAACAACAGTTATCGTTAAAGGGCACAGCTAACAATTTTCCTTTTGTACAGTACAGTGATTTTGCTCCTCATAGGCTGATATTTCATCCACATTATTTTAGCATCCAAGTGTGTTAGGGCCTAGAGAAATCATTTAGTGTATCCCCTGACAGAATTGTGCAGAGTTACTTCCCAAGCCTTTATTATGATTGAATATAGAGAATCGCAGAGTCAAACTCACCCCACTGCAGTTATCTCAAATTGAAGAGGAAAATTTAGTTCATGAGTGTCTGCAGGTGAAAAATACCTTCGAATAGAGATTGACACTGTTCCCTGTTCTTTATAGCTATTTATGTGGCTCGGAAGACAATATTCTTTTAAACACAGAGAATATCTGGGTCAGAAGGAAAGGCTTGGATTTAAAGGAAATTTTGGTCTTCCTTCCACAGATGTGTTTTCAAAATGATGAGAAGATTCTGAACCAGTAAATGGCTCAACAAGTATTTTAAAATATTTTTAAAGTGGAAGGTGGTACAGTCACGATATGCATAATGACATTTCATTTAACAACTGACCGCATATACAATGGTTGTCCATAAGATTATAACAGAGCTGAAAAATTCCTTTTGCCTAGTGATGTCATAGCTGACTAAAGTCACAGTGCAATGTATTACTCATGTGTTTGTGGTGATGCTGCTGTAAACAAACCTACTGTACTGCCAGTCATATAAAACTATAGCACATACAGTTATGTACAGTACATAATACTTGATAATGACAATAAGTGACTATGTTATTGGTTGTTTATTTACTATACTATACTTTTTATTGTTACTTTAGAGTGTACTTTCTACTTATAAAAAAAGTTTACTGTAAAACAGTATGCCATGTTACACCAGCCTCATATGCATTGTTTACAGTCTCTTGATTGCATCAATTTCCTTGTGCTTGATTTAATCTCATGTTTTTGTTCATTGTGGCCTTTAAGTGTACAAAATCCACTGCTAATGTTACTAGTAGGAGGTCACATTGAGTGATTGACCTGGAAACAAAAGTAAAAGTGATTAAGGACTACAAAGTTAGAAAACCAGTGATAGCTATTGCTTGCCTGTCAAGCATCTCCCATTCCACCACAGCTACAATCTTAAAGGACAAGAATAAAGTGTCAGAAGCTGTTAAAGAATCTGCTTCATTGAAGGCAATGGGACTAACAAAAATTTAAGAAGGGCCTATGTCAGACATGAAAAAACTTCTAATGACCTGGATTGAAGACCAGACACAGAAGCCTATCCCACTCAGTACCATGATGATCACAGCCAAAGCAAAAAGTTTATTTGTGACATTGAAAGAAAAGGCCGGACCCAACTACAGTGTTGAATTTACTACTAGCTCTGGGTGGTTTAAATGATTCAAGAATCACTAATCATTGTATAATGTGAAAATGAGTGGTGAGTCTGCAAGGGCTGATGTGAAGGCAGCTGAAGAATTTTGGGAAACTCTAGATAAACTGATCGTAGAGGAAAATTACTTGCCAGAGAAAATATTCAATATGGACCTCCCTATTTTGGAAATGGATGCCTGAAAAGACTTTCATCCATAAGGAGGCCAAGTCAATGCCAGATTTCAAGGCTTTTAAGGACAGGATAACAGTCTTGCTTGGGAACAATGTTGCAGGCTACAAAGTGAAACCTTTGTGATCTGACTTGGTGAGAACCCCAGGACCTTCAAGCACATCAGTAAGCATGCAATGCCAGTGTACTACAGGAGCAATAAGAAGTCATGGATGACACAGCTTCTATTCCAAGACTCCCCCCTGAATTGCTATACCACCAAAATGGAGAATACTGTTTGGAGTATAACATACCTTTCAAGATTTTGCTTATTGTTGATGATGCTCCTGCACACCATCCTTTTATTGGTGATCTTCATCCCAATATAACAGCAGTGTCTCTACTTCTAAACACCACCTCTTTGATCCAACTAATGGATCAAAGAGTTATAGCAGTTGTTAATGCCTACTACCTGATGAGGATCTTTGCCCAGGCTATTGCTACAACTGAGGAAGACACTGAGAAGACACTGATGCAATTCTGGAAGGATTACAGCGTCTATGACTGCATCAAGAACCTTGCTTCGGCTTGGAATGATGTCACCAAGGAGTGTATGAATAGCGTCTGGAAGAAGACACTCAAGAGGGTCCATGACTTCAGAGGATTTTCCAGGGATGAGGAGGTTGCAAAAATCAACAAGGCTGTGGTTTAAATGGGAAACAACTTTAACCTGGGTGTGGATCAGCATGACATTGAGGAGCTCCTTGAGGTGATTCCTAAGGAATTGACTAATGAGTTATTAGAACCGGAATAGGAACGCATAGCTGAAGAAGGGGCAAGAGAAAAGGAAACTTCAGGAGAAGAAAAAGAACAACTCCCAAGAAAAAGTCACAATTAAGGGTTTAGCAGAAGCTTTTACAGACCTTGACAAGCTGCTTAAAAAATTTGAAAACATGGACCCCCAACACTGAAAGATTTTCATTAATAGGGAGGAATGTTCATGGTGCATTATCTGCTTACAAACAAATCTGTGAAGAGAAAAAGAAACAAACCAAGCAAAACACCATGGACATACTTCTGAAAAGAGTGATACCTTCTCAAGAAGAGCCTCAGGCAGGCCCTTCAGGACGTATTCCGGAAGAAGGCATCGTTATCATAGGAGATAATAGCTCCATGTGTGTTAATGCCCCTGAGGACCTTCCAGTGAGACAAGATGTGGAGGAGGAAGATAATGATATTGACCCTGACCTTGGGTGGGCCTAGGCTAGTGTATGTGTTTGTGTCTTAGTTTTTAACAAAAAAAGTTTAAAAAGTAAAAAGAAAAATTTAAAAATTTAAAAATCAAAAAAGCTTATAAAATAAGGATATAAAGAAAGAAAATATTTTTGTACAGCTGTACAATGTGTTTGTGTTTTAAGCTGTGTTATTACAAAAAAGTTTATAAAGTAAAAACGTTGTAGTAAGCTAAGGTTAATTTATTATTGAGGAAAGAAAATTTTTTTAATAAATTTAGTGTAGCTTAAGTGTACGGTGTTTATGAAGCCTACAGTAGTGCACTGTAATGTCCTAGGTCTTCATATTCACTCACCACTCACTCATTGACTCACCCAGAGCAGCTTCCGGTCTTGCAAACTCTGTTCATGCTAAGTGCCCTATACAGGCACACCACTTTTTATTTTTTATACTGTATTTTTACTGTACCTTTTCTGTGTTTAGATACACAAATTCTTACCATTGTGTTCCAGTTCCTTACAGTTTTCAGTACATTAACATACTTTACAGGTTTGTAACCTAGGAATAATAGGCTGTACCAGATAGCCTAGGGATGTAGTAGGCTACACTGTCTATGTTTGTGTAAGTACACTCTATGATGTTCGCACCATGATGAAATCACCTAGTGACACATTTCTCAGAAAGTATCCCTGTCATTAGGCAATGCATGACTGTATTCTAGCTATGACAAGAATTATTTTAGAGGAAATTTAATCTTAGTGTTTTTGAGGGTGGATTTGCATTGAGACTTGATTTTAAAAAAAAGATGAGAGTTGATGTAGAATTTAGGTATGAATTAATAAGAACCTGTGAGTTAATATGAATATAGGGTATATTTACAGTGGTCCAGTGACTTACAGTATAAATCTTGTATTCATTTTAACTTTTTCCAGCAGCTGGTTTGCTGGAGGAATAAAGAAACAAGAATAGGCAAGTGACTATAGAATATAAATTTTCTGTGGTTTTGGATTTCTATTCAGACCAATTCTTAAGAAAAAACACATCAATTCTTTTAAATACTCTATATGGATTCAATAATAAGAGCAACCAATTCGATGCAAGTGATTAATCAAAGTACCAGAAATGTTAGAGTATTTGGTTATTTTGTCATCCAAAACATAACCTAAATGATTATATAGTATAATTTAAAATTTTATTTTAGAAGTCTCTAAATTCTTAAGCTAATTTTATGTATTTAATTATGCATAGCTTTCAATAGTTTGCTTTAAAATGAACATTTTTAAATATTTTCAAGGCATAGTTCATGTTTGTGCAAAAAAAACCAAACAAGGTCTTTTCTTCTTGGTAGTAAACAAAAATATTAGATGCTCTGCATACAACTTGGTATCATTTTGTGAAACCCTTAGGCCGTATAGCCCTTGAGATTTCAAATTGTAATTTACATGCAAAACCGATGTTTGGGCATTTAAGGGATGATTATTAAATCTGAAGGTTATCTAAATCCTGTGCTTTACCTTCTGCTGCTTCTGTTTATTGTTTATTTCATTGCTAATTGGTATCTTCTCAGAGGAGGAATAGGGAGAAGAAAAAGAACCTGCAATACAAATTATTTAATTTTATGACTGATGGTTAGTTTTTGGAGAAAGAGTGTAAACAAAGTGGCTCAAATGGGGTTTAACACGATCAGTGGATGTCTGAAAGCTTATTTCCAATTTTCCTGGGAGTTTGTTTTTACTGGGCTTAGTTTCCTGGTGGTCTTCAGTAGAAGTGGCCATTGTGAGAACTTGAAACATTTTAAATGAATTTTTATCTTTAAGATATGTATATTTAATATATATATTCAGTAAAAATTTTTTAAATTATGTAGTTTGTATTCAGTATGTTATACACTTTTCCTGAGCATTCGTTTTCCTTCTTCAAGTGCCTTTTCCTTCCTTTATTTCTTCCCTCCCTCTTCCTTCTTTCTTCCCTCCCTTCCTTTAACAAATACTTACTAACCTTCACCTATGTGCCAGACGTATATGTTTGCATCTTAACAATGGACTCCCTGGAGGAAATATCAGTTTTCTTGACCAACCGAGGGCTCAGTCTGTCCCTGTCCCCATACATCTAGCTGACTGACTCTGGCACAACTAAAGTTCTCTTCTCTCAGAGGCCTTATATTAGGCTATGTTGCCATGGAAAATGTCACCAATATGTAATAGTTCAAGCAAAGTCTAAGTCTTTCTCAAGTTAGAGTTCCCGGCAAATGTTCCAAATCAGGAGGGGGCTCTGCTCTGTGTAGTCACTGAGGGACCCAGGCTGATTATGGCTTATTGGGTTTTTGACATTTCAACTCATGTAAGGGGAAAAAGTATGGAATAAAGTACACGAGAGGTTTATGGTCCAGAACTAGGAACAGTATACATAATTTTCATTCACTTTTTGTAGTCACATATTCACACTAACTGCAAAGAAAACCGAGAAATGGAATCTGGTTCTGCGCTTAGGAAGAAGTGGGGAATGGAGTTTGAGCTACAATTCATAGTCATGGATCCATGTTCGTGGGTGACAATCTTGAGCCAGAACTAACTAGTAGCTTTCTCAAAGATACCCTCTGTTATAACCAGTTTTCAATTTAAAAACCTTAAAAATAATTCCTGGCCCTTTTTGTTCTTGTTTACCAAAAGTGAACCTTGGTCTTTGTAGGAGACTTATTATGCGTGTAAACTATTTAGAAGAATACTAAATCTGCCCCTAATCACATAGCCCAGAGAAACTTATCATAAGGCTGTTCTATTTCCTTCTAGCCTTTTACATGCATTTAAAAATATAACTGTGATTGTACTACATATAGTTTTGGATTATAGTTTTTTAATTTAAAATTAATTGTTTGAGCCTTTTCTCATGCCAGTAAGAATACTTGAAAACATTATTTGTTAGGGCTTTATTGATTTTTATTATCTAATCAGTCTCTTATTGATGAAGTTGAAGATTTTCCCTTTTTTATTATGTTCTTGGTGAATAACTTCTGTGCGTAAATCCATGCCTGGGTTTCTAATTATTACCTTAGTAGACTTAGTGACTCAGGGTGTGAATATATTTAAGGCTCTTAATACATACTGTTAATTTAATTTACCTTCCCAACAGCAGGAATAATTGTGCCCATATCATGCATGTAATTACCAGATGATACAGCAATTGCACCCTTGGATATTATCTCAGAGAAATAAGAACTTCTGTTCACACAAAAACCTATACAAGGGGGCCAGCCCGGCGGCTCAGCAGTTAAGTTCACACATTCTGCTTTGGTGGCCCAAGATTCACCAGTTTGGAACCTGGATGCGGACCTATGCACTGCTTATCAAGCCATGCTGTGGCAGGTGTCCCACATATAAAGTAGAGGAAGATGGGCATGGATGTTAGCTCAGGGCCTGTCTTCCTCAGCATAAAAAAGAGGAGGATTGACAGCAGATGTTAGCTCAGGGATAGTCTTCCTAAAAAAAAAAACACCTATACAGAAATTTTCACAGAAGCTTTATTCATAGTAGCTAAAAAGTGGAAACAACTCAGATGTTCTTTAACAGGTTAAAGGTTAAACGACTTGTGGTCTATCCATATCATGGAATACTATTCAGCAATAAAAATGATGGAGCTATCGATACATGCAAAACTTGGATGAATCTCCCCAGAATTATGCTGTGTGAAAAAAAGACAACCCCAAAAGGTAAAACGCTGTATGACTCCATTTATATACATTTTTGAAATGAGAAAAAAAAATGAAGAACACATTAGTAGTTGCCACTGGTTAAGGATCGGGGAGGGGCAAGCAGAGAGTCTGGTTATAATGGGGCAACACAAGGAATCCTTCTGGGATGGAATTATTTAACATCTGAACCGGTGGTGTATACGCACCTACAAACGTGATAAAATTGCATAGAACTAAATACACACACATATACAGTTGAGCACAAGTGGGGAAATCAGAGCAAGATCCAAGGTGGATTGTGTCAATGACAGTATTCAGTTTGTCATATTCTATTATAGTTTTGCAAGATGTTATCACTGGCGAAACTGAGTAAAGGGCGTATGAGATCTCTATGGCTTCTTACAACTGCATATTAATCTGGAATCATCTCAAAATAAAAAGTTTTCTTAAAAACAATAATACATGACATTATTGTGTAGCTTTAGTACTTTCCATATAATAAAAGAGCTGTTGTTTGATGGCTATGAGCTTTTCTGTAATTGTAATCAGGAAACTGTCCCTTTCTTACTCACTCTACTGTTCCTAGCTGGTAGTTACACAGTCAAAATACAGCTAAGACCTTTTCTTGTTTCCTGCTCCCATTTTCTTCTTTTACTCTTTAGTAATTTTTGCAATTACTAAATTCCAAAAGATATTTCTTTATCCTCTAGCCCTATTGTTTGGATGTGTGATCACAAATCTTACACTGACTTACCTTTGCAGTAGCTCTGACCTAAGCCTGATTGTAAAATTTTGGCTTTTGTTTTTTTAGATATAGAGTAATTGCCAAAGGACTTCTGGGATAGCACTGGTTGTCTTAGTGCCTAATGAACTGATTGTACCTATTTATATGCTCTAGGTCAATAAGGAGTGCTGCTAAAAGTGTTCTTTTATTTTATAAAAAGCAAGTGATTTTTATTCACTTCTTTATTTTTAAAATTACTCAACAGGAGAACTGAATTAATGATATTCCTTACATCTTCAGTTCCTACAACTTTGTCATCATCACTCTGTGCTAAGCCTTTCTTATCATTCTTTATTCATTTGGTAATCATTTGTTCCTTATCACTGACTACCCTTCCCATACTCCACATCCTGTGATTGGTTTTCTGTTTCATGTATGGGTGTATCCTTGTAAAACGTGTATCGTTTTGTGTGTGGCACAATTACAGAAATATTATTGTGCTATATATAACTTACATCCATTTAAATAATATTTGTGTATCTCTATTATTTCATGTAAATTTGAGAATGAGTTTGTTGAGTTCTTTAAAATGTTTAAGTAGGATTTTGGTTAGGATTACTCTGAGTTTTTAGATAAATTTCAGGAAAATTGAGCTCTTCACTGTGTTTAGTGCATGCCTTGTAAAAAAAGGTCTAAGTGATAGAGAATACACTTGATAGTGTCTACATTTCTTTCTTCTCTCGAGATTTTAACAAGAGAGCCCTAGTGTCATTTGCCTAACGTCTCTTTGAATATGCTTCTAGTATCCATGCTTGGATCATTTTTATTGTATTTTTGGTATATATTACCGTACATGAACTAATACTTAGGTGGTTGTTATAATACTAACACGTAGGTTTCTGTTATAATGCTTGTAAATGTTCTCTTATTATTGTATTGTATAACTTTCAGTTAGAGCAGTCTGTCAAAAGGATTTGAAACCCAATTTACACCTTCTTGAAATTGTGTGGATAAACTTATCTGTATAAAGATAATCGTTCCTTTGACTTAGCTATAGCTAGAATAGTTCCAGGCAAATGGGACTTGGTTTATCTGGACTCAAGCTAAGTCTTGGCTTATTTGGACTTCTTTTTTTTCCAGTGATGTGTGCTTGATCAGTTCTCTAAGTGCTATGGACTGAATTAATGTTCCCTCAAAATTCATATGTTGAAAACCTAACCCTTCATGTGACTGTATTGGAGATAGGGCCTTTAAGGACGTGATTAAGGTTAAATGAAGTCTTAAGTGTAGAGTCCTGATCCTATAGAACTGGTGGACTTATAAGAACCAGACACCAGACACTGGAGTTCCTTCTTCATCGTGTGAGCACACAGCAAGAAGGCAGCTCTCTGCAAGACAGAAACAGAACCCTCACCAGCACCTGACCACGTTGGCACCCTGATCTCAGACTTCCAACCTCCAAAACTATGAGAAAATAAATTTCTGTTGTTTCAGCCACCCAGCCACTGGTATTTTGTTATGGCAGCTTGAGCTAAGACAACGAGTCTGACATCAGAGTGATTGCCGTATTAATTAATGCTCTGGTAGATAGAGTTATGAGTCAGCTTTCCATTAGAAATCATTTTGTAACAGTCTATTTTTGATCTAGGGTGTTTGGCATTAAATAAAATAAATGAGCCATTGATTGTATCTTTCCATGTTTGCTGAGTCCTAATGAATTACATGAAATGGCAGCTTCTTTTTCTAGTCATCTCAGTGCCTTATATCATGGTTAGGCTTTATGCATCACTTTCTGTCTTTTCTGATGTTCAGGATATGAAATTATTTTGCTGTCTAATTCAATTAGGTCTTTGAGATACTTAGCAAGCTAGGCTTTTGAAATGCAAAACAGTATTACTTATACTTCTTAATATGTGTGTGTGTTTCAGAGTAGGGGCCATTTCAGGAGTCAGAGCCACCCAGAAAGTTAGACAGTTGCGTTTATATTACTTTTGATATCGACTCGCATCACATTTTTTTTCCTCAAGGGGGTATGTCATAGCAATCTGATATTTTCTCATATTTTTTTGAGACCTCATTCTCAGGTTGAATATATTAAATTCGTAGTAGAGTTTGGACTTACGTAAAACATGGGCTTGATTATAAGTATGGAAAAGAAATTTTATCTTTATTTAGCTTTCTTTAACACCTGCCTCAGTGCTTGAAACGTATTAGGACAATGGATGGGTAGATATTTGTTATACATTATAAAACAGCTAAAAAACCCCTTCATATCAAAATTAATTCATGTAAGAATTTGAAACATTCTGAAATTGATTTTTAAAGCTCAAATTCTAGAGAATAATTATGACGAACTTCTACCAAAGGGGTTTGTGAAAACTTCTGAGTTACTGGCATAGAGATGTTTATTAACAAAATAATTGATGATTATGCATTCTAAACATTTAGTCAGCATAATGGAATATCAAGGCAACATTACAGGAATTTAAACACTGCCATTGTCTTTGGAGGTACGGAAGGTAGTGAAGACTTCTTGTGATAAATACTTTTAGGATGTTGCTTGTCTCCATTTTGGATGAGATGCAGGTAAAGTCCTGCAGAGCCCCACTCTGCAGTGTGGAAAAGTGGCTGCTGCTTTGCTCTGAGGACTGTGTCTGATGGAGAATAGTTTGTTTAGCATTTTTTAAAGCCCATTAACATCAGTAGTTCTGGCTTTGTGTCCACTATCAAATAAGTTTCCTTAGAAAGAATCTTAGGTTAAATTATGATAGCTATGAGTGACTTGACAGTTTTCTGTCTAGTGAAGAAGAAAATAATTCTAGTTGCTTCAGTTTCCTTTATTTGGCCACAGTTAGTCATATAAAAAAGAGGTTAGGAGCTGGTTTAGAGAAATCCTTTTTATCCTCTAAGAAATATTCCACTTTCACTACGTCATCTTTATATTATTTTCTGGGAATTATGGGATACTGTGTTGTGAGTATTCTTACAAGGAGCCTTGCAAACAATTATAGACATTTTTACCCAATTGTGACTGTGCTATATTTGATGGTAAATTAGAGGAGAGCTAATACACTTCACAGAAAGCCTTCTGCCAGTGTCTAGCACCTTCCTTGCCCTTGGCAATTTCCATGTTTCTTTTGCTATTTAGATGGCAATAGATACCCAGGATTTTTGTTTTTTAAAAATCTTGCTCTCTTTCGTTGCTGGTGGGAATGCAAAATATACAGTCTCATTGGAAGACAGTTTGGTGGTTTCTTACAAAATTAAACCTAATCTTACCACACGATTGATCCAGCAATCATACTCCTTGGTATTTACCCAAAGAACTAAAATCTTATGTCCACACAAAAGCCTGCACATGATGTTTATAGCAGCTTTATTCATAATTGTCAGAATTTGGAAGCAACCAAGATATCCTTCAGTAGGTGAATGAATAAATAAACTGTGGTACATCCACATAATGGAATATTATTCAGTACTAAAAAGAAATGAGCTATCAAGCCATGACAAGACATGGAAGAAACTTAAAGGCATATTGCTGAGTGAAAGAAGCCAATCTGAAAAGGCTGCATATTGTATGATTTCAACTATATGATATTCTGGAAAAGGCAAAACTACAGAGACAGTAAAAAGATCAGTGGTTGCCAGGGGTTAGGGAGGAGGGAGGGTTGAAGAGGTGGAGCACAAAGGACTTTTAGGGCAGTGAAACTGCTCTGTATGATACTATAATGATGGTTACATGTTATGCATTTGTCAAAGCCTATAGAATGTGCAACACCAAGAGTGAATGGTGATGTAAACTATGGACTTTAGATAATTATGATGTGTCAATATAGCTTCATCAGTTATAACAAATGTACCACTTTGGTGGGGCATATTAATAATGGGGGAAGCTATGCAAATGTGGGGGCAGAAGGTATATGGAAAATTTCTATCCTTTCCACTTGATTTTGCTGTGAATCTAAATTGCTCTAAAAAATTCTTAAAAAGAATCATGAATCTCCGTTTTGAGTGGTGTCTAGCATTTCAAGCTGGGCAGTAATGTCACAAAAACCTAGCTTGCTTTTGGGTGGTTAGCTACAGATTCCATCAGGGCTTGAGAACTCTGATGGTTCAAAATGAACTCTAACCAAAGACTCATGGTTTTGTCTGAAAAGGAAGTTTGGTTCTGGTTAAATCCAAATTGATTGCAGGAAAGTTATATGAAACAAATACTTTTTCGGTGTAGCAAACTGAAATTTACTGGCCTCCAGGGGAAATCTTATATGGTTACTGGAGGCCTCGCTTTTATGTTTTGGGGCAATGTAATGCCAGAATGGGTCATGTAAGCTGAAATGTAATACAAAGAAATTCCATATCATTGTTTCTTTAGAGACAGTTCAGTAAGGGTCAAAGTTAGATTGAATCAAGATAGGAGGCAAAGCAATTGAACTGAGAAAATTGGATATGGCCAGACAGCATTAGAGAACAGTAGAATGAAATTGACTCTGGCCGTGAAAAGCTTCAGAAATTGGTAATGAAAATATTTTATAATTTCAATGGATGTAGTAATTAAGTAATATTTATTTAACTCTCTCCTCTGTTTGGGACTTTGGTCGCATCTATTTAATATTATACAGACTTACTTTTTATCCTTTGGAAGTTTTCTCTAAAGGATGAGGTGAACATTTTAGGACAGAATAAGTCATTGGACACATATTTGAAGTTGGGTTAGAGTTTTTATAACTGAATAGTCTTTGCAGGACATAACTTCATAATGAAGATATATGTAAATGCTTTCACAATTATAACAGAAAACTAGCATTCCTGGACATCTGGTACAGTTTCGGGCCACTGCTTTGATTTGTATTAAGGTGCCAGAAGTTTTATCTGCTATTGCTGTTACACTATCCATGAAAATATCAATACAGTGAAAAAGGCAAATAATGTCTTGGTATTATTTTGAAAACAGTTTTGACTTTGTGAATTCCCTGACATGATTTCTGAACCTTCTGGAGGTCTGAGGACCACATTTTAAGTAGGAAAATCCTAGGTCTAGGCTATGTAAGAAGAGGAGAGGGAATGCTCTTTCTTTTTTATCTGTTCCTTCTGTTTTATTTTAAAAGTGCAACTCTTATTTGGAAAACTTCCTAAATTCCATGGCACTGGGAATATTGATTTTCTTTAGTGCTAATATTTCCAGTTGTCTCCTTTAGAAGAATTATGATATCTTTTTGGGAAAATATTACTTACATGGTGTTTTGATTAAGGGCAAGAATAAATAATGATTTTTTTTATTGGTGATGAAAATGTTTCATACATTTTCTTAAAATGTCCTAGCATTTATATAGGAATCTTGTTGGAAAATACAGAAAAACTGGAGATATAGAAGATGTTTTCAGATTATTCAAAAAAAGAATCTTCTTTTTAGAAACATCGAAGAGTCTTCTTCAGATTTGCTATAGATATTATGTGTTTATTCAAGCATCAATATTTTACTAGTTTCTTTGCTAAATTGAGCCATGCAATTATAGCTAATAGGCTAATAATTATGCTTGGCTTTTGTTCAAATATTATGTCAGTTACCAGATATCATACACTGATTGACTACATATATCATAGGTTCTTAATCTATAACATATGATTGTTATTTCAGGGGTTCCATGAAACCCTTGAATTACTAATATGCAAGATTTGGTACATGATTGCTTTTTATGGGTGAAGGTCCATCAGATTATCAGAAGGTTTCCTTACAAATACTCGTGTTTTTCTGTATTTATGAAAATGGCTATGGATACTTTATTTCAATTTTGTGGAGAGGAAAATACAATTTTTAACACAGGATAGATTAAACAACTGGTTGCTTGAGTTTTTCTCTGTAACTGTTATTTTGGTGTTATGTAGACACAGCCCAAGTCCTTTAATTGTGTCTGAGTTAATTTACAATACATCAAATTCACCCACACTTGTTCTATTTATCGCTCCATGGAAACAGCATGCTTTGGGCTGCTACTAAATTTTCCACATGCAGGACATTTCCACTTTTATATTTGACAATATATTCTTCTAGATTATATTGCTTCCTTTAAACTTTTTCTGGAAATGCAGTAAAGTTTAATGATCTTTTAAAAAATGAGTTTTGGATGAGTCAGCTTTACATTGTCTAGATTGATTTTGTTGTCATCATATATTCCATGTTTTTTGTTTGTGTGCTTTCTAATGATATTTCTTGGTATCTTGTTCTTGAAAAAGGTTCCTATTTTGAAGGCTTGTTTACAAAGTGTTTTCTATGTACATATTCCACAATATATTTTTATTTTAAATTTTATTGAGGTATAACTTAAAGATAGCAACGTGCCCAAATCTTAGATATATGGCTTGATGTATTTCTTGAATAGACATCTTTTTTTTAGAGTAGTTTTAGGTTCACAGCAAAATCGAGTGGAAGGTACAGAGATTTCCCATGTACCCCCTGCACCTACACATGCATAGCCTTCCCCATTATCAACAGAAATCACCAAAGTGGTACATTTGTTATAATTGATGAAAATGCACAATGCGTAGTATAGCGAAAATAGTCTTAAAGAAAAAGAACAAAGTTGGAGAACATGCCAGATTCAAGACTTATTGTAAAGTGGCTGTAATTAACACAGTGTGGTATTGGTGTTATAGTAGGTAAATAGATAAATAGATCAATGGGATAGAATTGAGAGTTCAGAAATAGACCCAAGTATATATTTGACTTTTGACAAAGGTACCAAAACAACTCAGTAAAGAGTTGAAGAACTTTGAATAAAATAGTATTGCAGTAACTGAATATTTATATGGAAAAAAATGAACCTGGACACCTATCTCATATATAAACAAAAATTAATTCAAGGTGGATCATAGACATAAATGTAAAGACTAAAATGATAAAACTTTTAGAGCAAACCACAAAATATCTTTATGATCTTACGGAGGGCAAAAATTTCTTGAACAGGGTATGTTAAGCACTAACAATAAAAATTGCAATTTGAATTGGATTTCATCAAAATAAAAAATTTTCTCATCAAAAGACTGAAAGTGAAAAGGCCATTCATAGACTGAGAATAAATATGCCTGGCAAAGGACTTGTATCTAGAATATATAGAAAATTCCTGTATCTCAATAAAAAGAGAACTCATTAAAATACAGGCAAAAGTCTTGCTCAAACATTTTTGTAAATGTACAAAAAGTAAAAGATACTTAACATTGTTGTCACCAGGGAAATGTAAATTAAAACAAAATGACATACCACTACAGAATGAGTCATATTAGAATGACTGACAATACTGAATGCTGGCAAGGGTTAGGAGCAAACAGCACTCTTATACGTTGCAGGTAGAAATGTGATTGGTACAACCACTTTGCAAAACTATTTGGCAATTGCTAATAATGTTAAACATACTCTTACCATATGACCTAACAATTGCATTGATGGGAATATACCCAAGGCAAATAAGTGAAATGTTCATAAAATATTTGCATAGGAATGTTTCTAGTAGCTTTATTAATAATGACCTAAACCTGGAAACCACCTAAATATTCTTTAATAGGTTATGACATTATGATGTTCTCTTTTTATATTTTGGCTAACGTTGCTATATGATGGAACTTCAGTGGTTTCTCTAGGCTTAAACTTAAGGAACCGTCTTGATCAGAAGTCTAATGTTCTTCAGATGGTGTTTTATACAATGTTGTTGTGGTACAAGAACTGTGAAGACTGCAGGAACTTGTTAGGTGGTGTTGCAGGTGACTTAACTAGATGAAATTTTGTGTAAAAAATGATTGGATAGCATAATGTCCAAGTGGTGCTATTCATTGACAGCAATAAATATAGTGCTGAAGTGTGGGAGGTTAAGGTCATGAACCATCACCGATGGAGGAAATTAGAATCTTGAACTTCCTAAAGAGTTACAAAAGAAGCAATGTCATAATGACCATACACTCAGACTTTGAAAGAACTCAAGCTTTAGGCGGAAGGAATGAAAAGGAGTTAGTCAAAGAGCCACAATCAGCATTCTGCAGAGTATCAGCAGAACAAGAGAGGGTTGTATTACTGCTGTCCTCTTGTATTATTATTAGGTAGTGAGATTGAGAGGCACAATAAAAGAGAGGCTACTGAATTTAGCTAAGATGGGTTGCTGGTTATACAGTCACAGATGCATTTAAGACTAGCAAAATGTTCAGTGGGAGTTGGGTTTTAATGGAGTAGATTCATTGGGCATAGATAATAAATTCATAGCTTTTGGCCTTAAAGACAGGAAAAAATATACAATGGTAGTTTTAATGGCAATGGCGATCAGGCGACAATGTATTATTACTTAAGTGGGATGATTAAAATTAGAAGAGGAAGTCTGGGCAGGTGAAGTTGATGAATTAGGTGATGATATTAGAGTATATCCTATTCAATGGAAACAATATTGGCATATAATTGGAGATGCATCATTTTAGTAGTGAGGTCCTGACAGGTTAAGAGATTTTTATTTATGTAAGATGTGTTCTTAGTATGAAAGTTTGTGCAAACTTGTATTTTTTGGTAACTGCTTTTCTATTATAAATTTAAAAACCCACATTAAAGAACCCTCTGAAGACAATGAACTGCACAATGCCAAAAATTAATATGTTTTGTCACACTAAAGAAGCTTTAGTTGTGATATAGGCGTCTGTGTCCTTTGACATTTTTTGGCAGATGTGTAAAACCACATGTACAAGACGTCGTTGACTGATACTGTGAAATGATTGGAATTTTATTGAGCAGCAGGAGGTGAAGCAGCCAAGACCTGTAATAGTTTTGCAGACATGTCAGGAGATTTTGAAATTACAAAGAAAACAATTTTAGCACTTGAGTAAAATAAAATCATATGTTTCATCTTTGCTCTAAAATTTCTTCAGGTTTCAAAGGTCCTGTAATAAATGTATTAGTTCTGGACTTATCCTTGCTGCAGAAGTGAGCTGTGAGACAGTAGAAATAGATTTTGAAATGCTTGAGACTTGAGAAGTTGGAGCTTGGTGTACGGGTTGGATATAGGCAGATCTGAGATTAGGAAGCCAAGATTCTATGCCTCTTCAGATGTTTATGAGAATCCATTACATGACCAAGTCATTTGTTTTCTGTCATTTGACTCTCTGACTGATTTGTCCTTCTTGAAGCTTCTTTCTGGGCCTTTTTAAACACATGGGAGCTCATCCTGGAGAAAATAAACGAAAAAATAAAGGTACTAAAAATACTAAGTGTAACCTTCCATGAAATGTATAATGTAATTATCTTCTGAGAAGCAGGAGTTGAAGTACAGTTTATCCTGGGAATATTGTTAATTAGCTTTAAGTTATCAATAAGAATAAGGGATAGACGATCCAAGATGGCGGCGTGAGCAGAATTCTTTGTCTCTCCCCCTTCGAATCTACAACTAATTGGACATTCATGGCTTGACAAAGGATATCTATATAGCATCTCAGGACGTCGGAGAGACCCACACTGCTATACATCGGAAGGCGGACGGACTTCCCTCCCGGAGGAGGTGGAGATATGTGAAAACTCTCCAACCCCGACCCCCGAACAGCCTAGATCCTGCGGGTGGCTTTCTCCCTGCGGACGCCCCCAGAGCATCGCCACACGCCAAGGTCAGGAGGGAGTGCACACCAGAGGAGGGACGGTGGAAACAGGTGAACGGACCCCTACCCAAGCCCCCCGCATTTACTCCTGAGACCAGAGGGAGGCTCCAGGGTTGCACACCTGAGGCGGTGGGGAAAACCTCTACCCGCCATAAGCGGAGAGGTCCCGCCCAGCATCAGCAACGCCTGGGGGCCCCCGGAGAGAAACCCAAGCTGCGCGCCAGCCCGCCGGCTGCTGCCGCCAGCTCCTCTGACCGGGCTTTCGCCTGGGAGGGGATCTGGACTACTGAAGATCTCCTGGAAGAGGTCCGGGGCTGGGTGGAGCTCCAGAGGCTGGCAACGCGGCCCGGGGGAAAAACTCTGAAGTCCCATCCCGGCGCCGGAGGGCAGGGACTTTGCCTGCCATTATCAGAGAGGCCCTGCCCAGCCTCCGCAAAGCCTAGGGGCTCTTCCAGACGGCGCGCCAGCCCGCCAGCTGCTGCAGCAAGCTCCGCTGACTGGGCTTTAGCTTGGGGGACTACCGGAGATCTCCTGGGAGAGGTCCAGGGCTGAGTGGAGCTCCAGCAGCTGGCTACGCGGCCCTGGGGAGAAACTCTGGAGTTCAGTCCTAGCCACAGGCAGTCTTTCCCTGCCATTATCGGAGAGGCCCCGCCCAGCACCCTCAACGCCTGCGGCCCCGGGAGAGAATCCCAAGCGGTGCGCCGGCCCACCAGCTGCCGCCACCGGCTCCTCTGACTGGGCTTTTGCCCGGGAGGGGATCGGGACTACCGAAGATCTCCTGGGAGAGGTCCGGGGCTGGGTGGAACTCCAGCGGCTGGCAATGCGGCCTGGGGGAGAAACTCTGAAGTCCCGCCCCAGGCAGGTAGGGTCTTCTCCTGCCATTATCGGAGAGGCCCCACCCAGCCTCCAGAACACCTGAGGGCTCTCCCAAAAGGCATGCCAGCCCGCCAGCTGCCAAGGCAAGCTCCACTGACCGGGCTCTCGGGACTACCGGAGATCTCCTGGGAGAGGTCCGGGGCTGGGTGGAGCTTCATCAGCCGGCTGCGCGGCCTGGGGGAGAAACTCTGAAGGCCCGTCCGGGCAGCAGGCAGGGTCTTTGCCTGCCATTAGCAGAGAGGCCCCGCCCAGCATCCACAATGCCGGGAGGGTCCCAAAGAGGAGAATCTCAGGCAGGGCAGCAGCCAACGAGCTGCCACTGAACTCAAGGTATCTGGCTATCCCCTAGTTAGGGCAATGAGCTCCCCGAGATCCTAGGGGAGAGGACTGGGGCTGGGTGGAGTTCCAGCGATCTGGCTCTGTGGCCCAGGGGGGAAACTCTACAGTCTCACAGAAGCCTCAGCGATAGCCTCTGCACAGCACTAGTAGAGAGCACCCATCTGACAACCACAAGGCTGGAAGACCTTGGGACAAAAGTAGCATAGCTAGGGGAGCTAACCACAGACTGTAGAAAATCCCCATAGCTCTGCTGTGACCCATAGTGGACAAGTGAGATTCTGTGGGCGCCAACAGTGACAGAGCTGCAAATATAAGTGATCCAGTCCCTGGCCGCTGGGAAAGCCCATAAAACCACTGCAAAACCTAAGGAGGGACCACGTCTAGGTGGTCTGCAACAGTAGGCACCAGCAGTCTGAAGCCCCCCTGTGACGGCCGCCACAGCTGAAGAGGGAACCCATAGGATCACTGTGACTGCATGGAGGGGCCCAGGCCCAGTTAGCAACAGCTGATAGGGTTCCTGGTTGGAGCAGTATAAACAGATGTGCCCCCACCACACCAGTAGAAACAAGTGGAAGCAGTAACTAAACTCTATCGCTATGCGGAGGCACAAATCTACACCATCAAGCAATATGAAAAAATATATTAAATCTCCAGAACACAAGGAAAATGACAAACACACAGAAAACAACCCCAAAGACAATGAAATATACAACCTAAATGATGATGACTTCAAAACAGCCATCATTAAAAAACTCAATGAGTTAAAAGAGAATTCAGATAGACAACTCAACGAGTTCAGGAGCTATGTCACAAAAGAGTTTGATACTATAAAGAAGAACTAAACAGAAACGCTGGAAATGAAGAACACAATAGAGGAGATTAAGAATAATCTGGATGCACTGAACAGTAGGGCCGATAATATGGAGGAAAGAATTAGCAATTTGGAAGATAGAAATATAGAAATGCTGCAGGCAGAGGAGGAGAGAAAGCGAAGACTAAAATGAAATGAAGAAACTCTCCGAGAATTATCTGATGCAATTAGGAGATGCAACCTAAGGATTATAGGTATACCACAGGGAGAAGAGAGGGAGAAGGGGGCAGAAAGCCTATTCAAAGAAATAATGGCTGAGAACTTCCCAAACCTGGGGAGGGAGATGGAACTTCATGTGACAGAAGCCAATAGATCTCCAAACTTTATCAATGCAAGAAGACCAACCCCAAGGCATATAGTAGTGAAGCTAGCAAAGGTCAACGACAAGGAGAGACTATTAAGGTCAGCCAGGCAGAAGAAATTAACCTACAAAGGAACCCCCATTAGGCTTTCAGCAGACTTCTCAGCAGAAACTTTACAGACTAGAAGAGAGTGGAATGATATATTCAAAAATCTGAAGGACAAAAACCCACAGCCAAGAATTCTCTACCCAGCGAAAATATCCTTCAAATACGATGGAGAAATAGAAACTTTCCCAGATAAACAAAAATTAGGGGAGTTCATTGCCACCAAACCTCCTCTTCAAGAAATGCTCAGGAAAACCCTCATTCCTGAAAAATCAAAAAAAGGAAAGGGACTACAAAACCAAGAGCAAAGGAGATAAGTAGAAGGAGAACAACAGAGAGTAGCAGCTCTACATCAGAACAGACTAAACCATGGGAAGAGAAACAAGGGAAATTGAAGAGAACTGGAAAACAAGACATAAAATGGCAGCGGTAGGCCCCCACATTTCAATAATCACTCTAAATGTAAATGGATTGAACTCTCCAATCAAAAGACACAGAGTGGCAGGATGGATCAAAGAACAAGACCCAACAATATGCTGCCTCCAGGAAACACACCTCAGCCCCAAAGACAAACACAGACTCAGAGTGAAGGGATGGAAGACAATACTCCAAGCTAATAATGAACAAAAGAAAGCAGGTGTCGCTATACTAATATCAGACAAAGTAGACTTCAAAGTAAAACAGGTAAAGAAAGACAAAGAGGGACAGTATGTAATGATAAAAGGGATTCTCCACCAAGAAGACATAACACTTGTAAATATATACGCACCCAACACAGGAGCACCAAAATTTGTAAAGCAATTCTTAACAAAACTAAAAGAAGACATCAACAACAATACTATAATAGTAGGGGACCTCAACACCTAATAGTAGGGGACCTCATTAACACTAATGGATAGAACATCCAGACAGAAAATCAACAAGGATAGTATAGAATTAAATGAAAAATTAGACCAGATGGACTTAGTAGATATATATAGAACACTTCATCCAAAAAGAGCAGGCTACACATTCTTCTCAAGTGCGCATGGAACATTCTCAAGAATAGACCATATTCTTGGAAACAAAGCAAGCATCAATAAATACAAGAGAGTTGAAATAATATCAAGCATCTTTTCTGATCACAATGCTATGAAACTAGAAATCAACTACAAGAATAAAGTAGAGAAAGGTGCAAAAATGTGGAGACTAAACAACACGCTACTGAACAAACAATGGATTATTGAAGAAATTAAAGAAGAAATCAAATATTATCTGGAGACAAATGAAAATGAGAACACGTCATACCAAATCATTTGGGATGCAGCAAAAGCAGTCCTAAGAGGGAAATTCATTGCAATACAGGCTCACCTCACAAAACAAGAAAAAACTCACATAAGCAACCTCAAACGACACCTAACAGAATTAGAAAAAGAAGAACAAACAAAGCCCAGAGTCAGCAGGAGGGAAATAATAAAAATAAGAGCAGAAATAAACGATATCGAAACTAAAAAGACAATAGAAAGGATCAATGAAACAAAGAGTTGGTTCTTCGAAAAAATTAACAAAATTGACAAACCCTTGGCCAGACTGACCAAGAAAACAAGAGAGAAATCTCAAATAAATAAAATTAGGAATGAGAGAGGAGAAATCACAACAGATACCAAAGAAATACAAGGGATCATAAGAGAATACTATGAAAAACTATATGCCAACAAATTGAACAACCTAGAAGAAATGGACAAATTCCTAGACTCTTACAACCTCCCCACACTGAACCAGGAAGAAATGGAGAATCTGAATAGGCCAATCACAAGTAAAGAAATAGAAACAGTAATCAAAAACCTCCCCAAAAATAAGAGTCCAGGACCAGACGACTTCTCTGGAGAATTCTACCAAACATTCAAAGAAGACTTAATACCTATCCTTCTCAAACTATTCCAGAAAATTGAGGAAGATGGAGTCCTCCCCAACACATTCTATGAAGCCAACATCACTCTGATCCCCAAACCTGACAAGGACAACACAAAGAAGGAGAACTACAGGCCGATATCACTGATGAACATAGATGCAAAAATCCTCAACAAAATTCTGGCAAACCGAATACAGCAATACATAAAAAAAATTATACACCATGATCAAGTGGGATTTATACCAGGGAGAAAGGGATGGTTCAACATCCGCAAGTCAATCAACGTGATACACTACATTAACAAAATGAGAAACAAAAACCACATGATCATCTCAATAGATGCAGAGAAAGCATTCGACAAGATCCAACACCCATTTATGATAAAAACCCTCAATAAAATGGGTATAGAAGGAAAATACCTCAACATAATAAAGGCCATATATGACAAACCCACAGCCAACATCATACTCAACAGACAAAAACTGAAAGTCATCCCTCTGAGGACTGGAACAAGACAAGGGTGCCCAGTTTCACCAATCCTATTCAACATAGTACTGGTGGTGTTAGCCAGAGCAATTAGGCAGGAAAAAGAAATAAAAGGAATCCAAATATGCAACGAAGAAGTAAAACTCTTGCTGTTTGCAGACGACATGATCTTATATATAGAAAACCGCAAAGAATCCATAGGAAAACTACTGGAAATAACAGCTACAGCAAAGTTGCAGGGTATAAAATCAACATGCTTAAATCAGTAGCATTTCTATATACAAACAATGAACCAACAGAAAAAGATCTCAAGATCTTAATCCCATTCAAAATCGCAACGAAAAGAATAAAATACCTTGGGATAAATTTAACCAAGGAGGTGAAAGATTTATACAATGAAAAGTACAAGACTTTCTTGAAAGAAATGGACGACAACCTAAAGAGATGGAAAGACATTCCATGCACATGGATTGGAAGAATAAACATAGTTAAAATGTCCATACTACCTAAAGCAATCTACAGATTCAACGCTATCCCAATCAGAATCCCAAGGGCATTCTTTACAGAAATTGACCAAAGAATCCTAGAATTCATATGGAGCAGCAAAAGACCGCGAATTGCTAAAACAATCCTGAGTAAGAAAAACAAAGCCAGAGGCATCACAATCCCCAATTTCTAAACATACTACAAAGCTACAGTGATCAAACCAGCATGGTAATGGTACAAAAACAGGTCCACAGATCAATGGAACAGAATTGAAAGCCCAGAGATAAAATCACACATCTATGGACAGCTAATCTTCGACAAAGGAGCAGAGGGCCTACAATGGAAAAAAGAAAGTCTCTTCAACAAATGGTGTTGGGAAAACTGGACAGCCACATGTAAAAGAATGAAGATCGGTCATTCTTTTTCACCATTCACAAAAATAAACTCAAAATGGATCAAAGACTTAAAGATTAGGCCTGAAACAATAAGTCTTCAAGAAGAGAATATAGGCAGTACACTCTTTGACATCAGTTTCAAAAGAACCTTTTCAGACACTATAACTCCTCAGATGAGGGAAACAATAGAAAGAATAAACAAATGGGACTTCATCAGACTGAAGACTTTCTTCAAAGCAAGGGAAAACAGGATTGAAACAAAAAAACAGCCCACTAATTGGGAAAAAATATTTACAAGCTACTTATCCGACAAAGGATTAATCTCCATAATATACAAAGAACTCACACAGCTTAACAACAAAAAAAAAACAACCCGATCAAAAAATGGGCAGAGGACATGAACAGACATTTCTCCAAAGAAGATATAAGTATGGCCAAGAGACACATGAAAAGATGTTCATCATCCCTAATCATCAGGGAAATGCAAATCAAAACTATACTAAGATATCACCTTACACCCGTTAGATTGGCAAAAATACCCAAAACCAAAAGTGACAAATGTTGGAGAGGTTGTAGAGAAAAAGGAACCCTCATACCCTGTTGGTGGGAATGCAAACTAGTGCAGCCACTATGGAAAACAGTATGGAGATATCTCAAAAAGTTAAAAATAGAAATACCCTATGACCCAGCCATCCCACTACTGGGTGCCTACCCTAAGAATCTGAAATCAATCCCAAGAATCCCATGCACCCCTATGTTCATCGCAGCATTATTTACAATAGCCAAGACGTCGAACCAACCTAAATGCCCAGAACCTGACAACTGGATAAAGAAGATATGGTATATGTACACAATGGAATACTACTCAGCTATAAAAAAGGACCAAATTGTTCCATTCGCATCAACATGGATGGACCTGGATGGTATTATGTTAAGCGAAATAAGCCGGACAGAGAAAGACGAACTCTATATGACCCCACTTATAGGTCGAAGTTAACATATAGACATGGAGAACTGATCGGTGGTTACCAGGGAAAAGGGGGGAGTGGGGGGAGGGCACAAAGGGTGAGATGGTGTGCCCACATTACTAACAATAATGTACAGCTGAAATCTCACAAGGTTGTAATCTATCATAATCTTAATAATAAAAAAAAGAGAATAAGGGATAGAAAATGTAAACACAGAGATATGGCAATGAAATGACATTCATAGGACCCAGTTTTCATTTAATTTATGTGTATTATGTGAAGAAGAGACACAGTACATTGCAAATAATTTCTTTTTATCTGATGGACAGTTTTGAAGCTTTTTTTTTCAAATAAAGAGTACTGGATTAAAATATAGCCTTATAAGTTGTACCTTTGAAGAAAGCTTTTTTTGCTGTCTTGAATAGCCATTTTGTACCAACTATAGCTCACCCTGATCTTTCTGTCCTCAATAAATCTTAGAATTGGTTGTTCTAAAGTAGGGAATGGGCCAAAGAAGGGGATATATCAACATGTCAAATTGGAAAGGAAATCAATTGCTTTTCCAATGATCAAGGAGAATATAGCATCAAGGATATGAACTTGTCTTGCTATTCTTATGGGACAGCAAACAATTGCCATAACCATGCTATCCAGCAACCGGAAATGATGAATTAGATATTGACGAAATCATATACTTATTGTGGTACAAACACCTGTTGGCTATCAGAAAAGAATAAAGCCCTTAAAATAAAGCAAAAGGCAACGAAAATAAAAACAACTGTGCTACTTTCCCAACAGCATGTGATGATGAATTTCTCACTCAAAGCCTCTGAAGAAAAGATAGGTTGCTCATTCTGAATCAGTTTTAGTTCTCAGCATCTTTAAAAGACTTTTTCAGACAACTTACTCTTAGAACATGGTAGCTAGGCACAGGTGATTGTTAATTTTTTTCCCTTCAAAGAGAGGCATTCTCAGGCAACTTTTAAAGTGATTTATTTGGAAACATTGTGGTGATACCCTTCAGAGACTGATAAAGAACTAGTTAGGACTCTGGCCCTACTGGCCAAAGATGAAGATGACAGTATAAATTGGAGTAGTTGACAAACTGTAATGGAATAATGGAAAGGCTGGAATTACTTCTGGCTTAAGAGACCTAATTCTATGGCTTGTACTCAATGTAAATATCTTAGAATAGCTTAGAGAGGAAAAATGATCTACTTTAGTTTTGATGCCTGCCACTTAATGTAAAAGTCTTCTCTGTCGCGGGCTACCTTTTCTTCTCCCAGTAGCACCCAGCATTATAAACAAATAATTGATTTGAACCAAATGTAATGTTTGCGTAGGTGACACAACATATGCATGAGAGAAATGAGGGACCTAATAGTGCAAGTGAGAGTAACTGAAATGATTGTCTTGAGGTCCAAGCTGGGTATGAAAGGAAGTGAAGCAGGTGGGGGTTTGGTGGCTGGAGAAAAGGGCCACCAAAGTCAAGGGACTGGACGCTTAAGTAGATTTAGTGGCTGAGACAGAGTGGGAGAAGTTTTATGGATGACTAAGATTGCTTTCAGATTTTGAGATTTAAGATATCTTTGTCTCTGGATGATACTGTCTAAATTCAGGCCATGTAAGTGGAGAGAGTAAGGTCAATAAAATAAATGAAGTCAAGGAACTGTGACAACAGGATGCTGGGTGGGTCATCCAGTTGAACAATGAGTACAGCAGACTCCCAATTATTAATTAGTCAGTTACTGAGCATCTGTACAGGGAATTAAGGATGAAGGAAATTGGAAGACATACTGTCTATGTTCTCTAGGACTGTGGGTAACAGATTAAAAAATCAGTTACAATGTACTTGATGGTTATAATATAGATAGTGCCTGCCTCTCAGTAGGTATTTGAATTTTTGTCAAAAGAATAAATACATGCATGAAATCCTAACTAGCAAGGGTAACAGGGGAATGAGTATGGAAGAGTGTCATAGAAAGACACCCAGAGGAGATAAGATTTGAGCTGAATTTTGAAGGATAGTTGGCCATCAGCAAGGTAGATTTTAGGGTCTGGAGTGAGATATTCCAAGCAGAAAAGAAAGATACCTCTCTGTGCAAAGGCAGAGAGGCAAGGTGAGGCTGGAGTACAGGATGCATGCAGGAGAGGACTAAAGGAGCTCCCTTAGGAAGGACCTGAATGCCTTGCTTTGTTATTTGGACTTTATCTTGAAGGAAATAGAGAGCCATTAGAAGATTTTAAGATGGGATGTGATAAGATCAGATTTAGAATTAGAATTTCTAATTACTATTTTATTCGCAGTGTAGAGATTATATTGGAGGGGGTCATACTGTAGGCCTTTTGGAGCATTCCACATTTGAAGTGTCTATTCTACTAGACAATTGAATCGTCAGAGTCTTTTGCTTTTGTTTTACATCAAATTAAGTGTGTACGAATATATGTATACATATATTTATAAATATTTGTATATATTTATGCTTATGTTTATAAATAGTTGTACATATAAATACAGGTAACATCCCACACACACTATATATATATATGTATATATATACACACACACACGCACACACACACATATATATATATATGTGTGTGCGTGTGTGTGTGTATATAGTATGCAGATAGGATGAAGTTTTTCTGTGAGAAACTGGAAAAAGCAAAATAACAAAAGTTTATTTGTGTGTCAGGAACCCAGACACCTTTTATGTCTTCACTTCATCTCTCTCAGCATCTAGGCTCTTCTTCATGGCCCAGGAGGTCTGCTTAAGTTCTAGCTTCATATACACATTCCAACTAACGAGAAAGAGAAAGGGATGGGAAGAAATAGATACCCTTTACTTCAAGAACCTTTTTACTCCTAGGATACATTCAACATGAAGTGTCAGCACATATCCCATTGGCCAGAATTTAGCCTAAGAGCCTCATTTGGCTGCAAAAGAGGCTATAAAATATTATCTGTTCTGGATGACAATATGCCCAGTTAACAATGATGTTTCTCTTATGAGGAGGAAAGGGAAGGAATGCAGCATGGGAACTAGCAGTCCCTGCCACATACAAAAAGTGGTTAGTTTTTCCCCTTCCAGTAATTCTGTCTAGAGAATAGGTGAGTGTGTGTGTATGAAGTTGATATGTTCTTAAAATTTCTTCCATTTTGAGCAACACAATCAGCGCACATTTTGTGGGCAATAATAACAATAAGTATGAACATTTGTCAGAATGATTGTGTTTATGTAATTAGCTTAGTGTACACTAAGTGTGATGATTGTAATAGGTTGCATTTGTATAGAGATTTAAAAATTTTTACCAAGTACATTCACACCTCACACCTCCACCTCATACAGTCTATATAGTGTTTCTAAAATAAATAGGATGATGGTACTATCCCCATTTTATTACTGGAGAAATGGAATTATGTGGTTTGATGTTGAAACTAGAATTCATGTTCATTGACTCCTACTCCTGGGCTATTAATAGAAGGGAATAATAGCATGGGTTTTTGAGAATAGAGGATAATTTATATTTTAGTTTGAATGAATGTATGCTGATGGACGTGACATTCTTGTCATTTGAAAACCCAGCATTCAAGAATCCATTTTTTTCTGTCACTTTCCTGAGCAGTGATATCTTGGCCATGGTCGGAGCATCCCATTTTCCCAGAGGTGTGACTGTTTCCTTTTCCCAAGAGAACACATCAGATGTTTGGTGTTGCTCAGTTAACATAAGTATGACAGATAAATTTACTTATCAATTATTTCCCTGCCAATGCAACACAGAAACCTTATCTACATATTGTTTTTGACATATTCACTGTACAAAATAATCCAAGAATTCAACTATCTTTGTTTTACTGCAAGGTTACTTTGTAAAAACAGTTCTCTGTTAAATATTATCACCATAATTGCAAAATGAAGCAAACCCTTTTAACAACTGACTCCAATCATGCCGTGTATTGCTGGAGGACATAGTTTATCATTTCTTTTCCAGTGGTCTTTCTAATTAATAAAAAGTATTTTCAGCCTATTATCTGTTGGAATAAACTTTCTGAAGATACTTCTGTGTTACAAATAACAAAGGAGAAAGAAAACCATTGAGTCACTGACTGGGCCAGGACTCGAGCCACATCTTTTGAAAAGACTGAATTTTTAATTAAAAATCCAAGTGGCATTGTTTAAATTTTAAACTTTCATTTGATAAGAACCAAACTGACTACTAATCAAGGGCTAAAACAAGATAATCTGGCATGAAGTTTCTTTATTTGTTTGTAATAAGTTTATCTATTGTGGAAACTAATAACACAACTTTTTGCTAATTATGAATAATCTCCGTGGACATTTTTCAGTCCTCGTCACACTTCTCTGCTCAGTAACTTTTACTATTGTTAAGTACTCTCTCTGTCTTGAAACATGTTTTTCCTTTGGTTTCTGTAACTTTACTCTCTTTTCTCTTTCCAAAGACTAGTGTGCTCTTCTTGGTTTCCTTTGCAGCCTCATCCTTGTCCACCCAACCATTGAATGGGGTTTGTTCCTAGCCTGTCCTTCTCTCCAGCTTCCTTTGCTTCTCTCTTCTCTTTCTTACTTCAGAACAACTGTACATGCTGTTCTCTCTGTCTGAAATATTCATCTCTCAGATCTTCACCTGATTAGCTTGAATTAGTCATTTAGATCTAAATTTAATCATTACTTGTTCAGGGAAGTCTTCCTTGAACTCTGATTAGGAAAATTACCTGTTATAGCTGTCATAGCATCATTCACCTCTTCTAAACTCATAACATAGTGACATGTCCATGGAGACAGAACCCATATTGTTTTGCTCACAGTTAATCCTCAGTGTCTGGTACAATCTTTGTGACACACTAGGTGAACAATAAATATTTGTGAATGAATGAATGAGTGCATTTTCATGGATATGCATAACACATTATGAAAATGCCCTTTGTGTAAGTTATACACGTGGAGATAAATATATCCAGAAGTATCCTTACTTATTGGCTGAGTTGAGATTGAAGCATAGTCAAAAAATGAAAGGTGAATGTCAAGTCATTGGGTTTTCAAGGTGAGATGTGGGCTTTGTTCTAAGTGTTGTGGGACTTCAAAGATGCTATTTCAGGCACAGAACAGAATGAATATAAATGGTTAGATAGTATCACTTTAATCCTTTTAAATAATATTTTACTTTCTCTGGATACCTTTAATATGTAATATCAAAGGCAAATATCATTTTTCTTTATCCAAACACAGGCTTGGATACACAGAGGAGATGACATAGAGATGTTGAAAAGTTTGCCGGTTAAGTTAATGATGACCCTCAAATATTCAGTATTCGTTTGTTTCTATGATGAAAATCTGAATAATTGAATGAGGAATTGTGGGACTTCTAGCGTGGATCAGTTTTATGGTTTGAGGGTCAGAACTAATAAAATCTTAATGTTGCATCTCTAATCAACATGTAAGTTGATTACATTATTATAGTCTTTCATTAACAAGCATATGATGTTGTTTCTTCTAGAGACAAATTTTATTCTTTTAGGGGTAAATTTCAATGGCAAAAAAGTGCATATTTTTGATGTTTAATTTTCTGTGAAGTTTTAGTGGGAAAATTGCAGATACTGTCAAATGAAAATGAGCATCCATGCTCAGCCCTGGGTCCAGATAATTTCTTCTGTGGATTAGACTGATAAAGTCCTAGGGGATTACTTTGTGTCTGTTTTCAGTAGATGCTTTAAATCTTATAACACACATTTTATCATAACGTAGCCATTGGGAAACAGTAATTTAGTGGCTGTTCACATAATTGTTTCTCTTCCTCCCCTCCACCCCTACCCCATTTTAAATTGCTTGTTATAGATCATGACTTTGTTAAATTCTTACAGAAACATTTTGGAAACTAGAGCTATTAGGGAAAAGTAAAGTGCGCAGTTGGAAATCATCTGAATAATTTGATTCATGTGAAATTCCATTTTGAACCGCGCAAGTCCTATCCCACTCACTGTGTCTTCCTTTTAGCCTGTCTACATCTCCACAAATTATGTAATAACTTGAGTAAATGCTTTGTCCACTTGGATGATGGTGATGCATCTATAAACCTCCCACCTCTAGGTATTATGTACTGAAATGGAGTGTGAAAAGCTGAGTCAATTTTTATTTTCTCTAGGCACAAAAAAAAAAAAAAAACAAGAAAAGAAAGAAAGGAAGAAAGAAAAGAAGAAAGGGATAAAAGAAAGGACAGAGAAAAGTGCTTGGCAAAAATTTCCAGTGCAGGGAAGGTGACTCGTCATGCTAGCGATCTTGCTAGATCTTGCTAGATCAGGGCAAAGTCTAGGATGTTATGAAGGAGCTTCCGAGGGATTCTCTTGTCATGTGTTGTGATGACATTTGTGTCACTCCTTACTCATTTTCACATAAATTATATAACAACATACCCTTTATTAGTGGTTGACATTTCAAAAATCCTTTAAAACAAAATATGTGTTCATGCAGAGAATGTTTAAATCAATAAAATTGATATGTCAGAAATTATTCTGAACAATTCTGTAGATTACCTCTGGGAGGAAGAGGAAGAATGTCGTCTGGGAGGGGAGACCTAAGGGGCTTCAATCTTATTGGCAACATTTTATTTCTTTGGGTGAGTGATGGTTTAAATAAGTATTTGAAATCTTATTCTGTTTCATATGTAATACATTTTTAATAAGAATACTACATTATAAGGCAGACCTAATAGTCCCTAGTTTTGTCAATTTGAGCAAGCAAGTTGTATTATCATTCTGGATCTTAATGGACTTCATGTGAAAAAGAAAAAAAACAATAAACACGATAATTTATGAAGTCAGAGATTGACTAAGGTATGGCCATCTTTTGAAGACTACTCCGGTTTTACGACCAACAATTAGGTCATTTGTAATTCATTCATCCTTTGAAACTTTATGGAGTTGCTAACGTTTACATGCAGTTGACTCCATATGTAATTATATGTATATAAAGTTAAAGTTATTATAAGACTTCCAGAATTTAAAAGGGAGGTGCCTTTCCTAGAATCAAGTGTAATTGGAAGTGAAAGTATTAGGTGTTCATTGTCTGAATACAATCCAAACCACTGCACAATTAGATTAATTCAGGGAAAATAGAATCATAGAAGGTTATGGCTGGAAGGAACCTCAGAGATGATCTAATTTGCCCCTTCAATTACGAATGGGGAAATGATTACAGTCCACAGAAGCCTTAGTCACACAGCTAGTTACTCGAAAAGCTAGTGCTAAAACTAAGATTTCAGAGCTTTCCTCACTGTTTCTTTACCACTGTATTGGTATTTCCCAAATTGTCATTTCCAAAATTGTTCATATGAGTGTAGCCAACCAAACAAAACTAACAAACAGCAACAATAAAGCCTGGATTTGGTGGTAAAGTAGCTTTTTGGAATTTTGCATCATATAAACCCCTTGAGGATTCACAATGCACTTTACTGCTGTGACAAGCTCTACAGTAGAGGAATCTATAATTGTTTAATCAACTCTTTCCAAAATTTTTGACAGCTGAACCCTTATTGTGTGAAACATTCAGTACATTTTAAGGAAGACCGTTTGACTAATGCTATAAAATTAGTCAAATTACTTTTTATTATCATGCAGTCTAATTGAATAATAGGTCAATTTTTAAAATTAGGTTAACTGATATGGCAGCATATAGATCCACCTTAATTCACTTAATTTACTTAACTTCCACTTAACGAAAAGGGCATTGACCCCTGTTTTCAATAAAGAGGTCGGTGTTCCATAAGTGCTTTTAAAACTTTTCACTCGTGGGCTGAAGAGAAAGAAGGTTCTCTCTCATGAAAACTGACAGGGGAACATGCTCATGAAAATGGTAGTTAGTAATTATAACGTAAATACAGGTGTTCAGCTATGGCAATGGAAACAGAGAGAATAAAGAGAAAAAGGGAGAGAAGAGGAATCAGAACTGTTTCAGAGTGATAGACTGTTTTAGCCCTATCCTTTTTTCACTAGGAAAATCCTCAAACCAAATGAAAATACCAGAAAGTGTCATGAGGAAGATGATTAGTGTGAGGGAAGTAGAAAGGAGGGAAAGGCGTCACACACAGACATGCTAAAGATGAATATGACAATATGCTACCTCCTCTGTGGGATTATGTTTAAATTTCCCAACAAAATGAACTCTTCCAGTCTAAACTCCTAAAACTTTTCCTTCTTAGCTCTATAATTTTAGTTAGCCTGTTCTAGATTTTCCTTTAATTAGCTGAGTATATATTTTATCACACCCAAGATATTGTTCTAGAGGACAAGGACAGTAGTTGTCTTTTTACTAAGTTCCATGGATACTGGCAGATTACTTTGTATGAATTGTCCTCTCAATGAATGTTTGTTGAATGAATACAAATATGACAAAACCAACGAGCATGCATGGTACACATAGTACATAACTACAGTTGAGTATGTGAAGCATTAGCTCTGATGACCCCTTCTCTCAAGAGCTTTAGAGTTTACTCAAGACAATGCACTAAAAAAGAAACAACATTCTTGTATAAAACCCTTGATATAGGACATGTCCATAAAAGGGAAAGATCAGAGAGGCTTTGTAGAGAAAAGTGTTGAAAATTATTATTTATTGATGGCAGTGTTTGTTGAGTGTACTAGTTTCTGGCTGCTGTTGTAACGAACTATCACAAAGTTAGTGCTTTGAAACAACACAAAGTTATCACTTTATAGTTCTGGAGGTCAGAAGTCTGAAATGAGTCTTATGGGACTAAAATTAAGGTATTGGCAGGGCTGCATTCATTCTGGAGGCTTCGGGAGAGAATCCATTTCCTTGCCTTTTCTAGCTTCTAGAGACTGCTTGTATTCCTTAGCTTGTGGCCTTTTACTGAATCTTCAGTGCACAACACTATAACCTCTGCTTCCATCTTGAGACCTTTCTGACTCCTTCTTATAAGGACTTTGTGATTACATTGGGCCAAATTGAAGAATCCAGGGTTATATCCCCATTTTAAGATCTTTAACTTAATTATATCTGCAAAGTCCCTTTTGGCACATAAGGTAACCTGTTCATAGGTTCTGGGGATTGGGACATGGAAATCTTTGCAGGGCCATTCTTCTTCCCACCATACTGGGGAATCAGCATGAGCAAAGTTCTGGAGGTAGAAATAAGCATGGAGTGTGTAGCTGAACAATAAAAATCAAAACAAAATGTAGAGTACGTGTTAAGAAGTGTAGCAAGTAGAATTGCTAGTAGGTGGGTATGAGTTACAAAGGGCTTTAAAATTTAGGACAAGAGATTTAAGTTTAATGCAGTTAATACCAGAGAGCTAACCAAGTTTTTGAGAAGTGGCTGGTATTGTGAAAATGGCATCTGTAAGAGATTAATCAGATAGGATTTATAAGAGAAGCTGATGGAGAGAAAATTTGAAGGCAGTGAGACTGGCAAATGCACAATTGAATTTGTTACCTTGCATAGTTCTTTACATATATGGACACTTAGTATACTTCTATAGACTATTTTTATTAAAGGCTTGAATTAGAATGGCAATCATTAAACTTTTCGCAAGTCAGTAATTTTGGATCCTATCTATATTTGGACCATAGTCGTGGTTGTCTTTCATGACTGTGGTAGTCTGTGAAGCAAGGCTGTAACTCAGTTGTTAGTGTTTTTTCCTTGCTTCCTCATCATCTTTTGTTCTGCCTTAACATCTATATTCCAATGGCTGTTCTGAAGGGGCTCTTCTTTTTCTCAGTTAGAGAAATCTCTCATGTTCCTGTGAAAGTTAACTTTATGTAAGGAATGATAAATTACTTCTTTTGACATCATTGTAAATTTTATTCATTAATTCTTATCTTTGTGATATTAATGAATTCTTCCTACGAGGAAGGTACTCATATCAAACTAAATATTTACTTTAAATGCATCTTAGCTGGAGCTTTTTTTACTTTAATCTGCAAAGGGTCAACAGTTAACTGGATAAGAAGGATTCACCTTTTCAATTGTAATAGAATATGCTGAATGATGTGGTTTTTTGGGGGTTGTCACAAAGCCATGGAGTCCTAATTATATTTAATATCAGTGTGAAGAGCACCAGAAGGGAAAAGACTACATGTAAAATAGATATTTGTTGTTTTTGCTTACCTGGTATCCATCCTTTTTTCTGCTGGCAATAGGCCCTCGCATCCTCTCCTATCACAATCCATGTATTATGTACATCCTGTAACCCCACTCTTGATGGCCATTTAGTGTCAAAGTAATGAGTTCTATAGTTGGCTTTTAACCTAACTTGAGTCAATGAGAGGTAAGCCTGGGACTTTTGCTAGAACTACTGGGGATGAGGCGCCCACTCTCTACTGGGATGGTTAAGCTGGTAGGATCTAAGTCTGGGGCTGTTGAAGCTTGCATTAGAGAGAGCTTCCCTTATAATGAAGCCAATGCAGAAGAAAATTAAGCTGGTGAAAAAAAGACCCTTCATCCTGGTGAGATTATTTGAGCCCTAGATCCAACTCTGACTGAAGCTGAAATTTTTCCTTGCATTTTTGGTTTGTAATCCAGTATTTTCTTCATTATTTAAGCTGATTTTAGTTGTGCATCTATCAATTTCAGTCAAGAGTCCACTCTAATATCATACACATACCATACCCAGAATCTCACTTGGGCTCCATGGTCTTGTCAGGATCTTTCTCTAGAATGTTGACAAAGGTCTCCAGGGTGACTGCCCTCAGTTTTTCACTTTGTACTCTCAGTAGAAGTGAGCTGGACTTCCTCACTACCTCCTGATAATTTGCAGCCATAAAACTCTATGAATATATGATACTATTAGTAGTAGCACCAATAAAAATACAGCAGAGTATTTTGGAAAATAGAATTTCATTGTCTTAATGAGGGCTGGAACCTGCTTGATGAATCTTCTCATACATTTCCTGTTTATAGAATTAGAGGAATGGGCACATGGCTGACTCAAATTTATTTATTACCATCATGGATCACCTCCATATTTCAGTAGTGATATATTTTTTTATAAATCCTGAGATTTACTTATGTTATAAAGAATAGAGACACAGTTTTACTGGAAGAATCTTAAAAAAGATTTAATTAAATGCATGGTATCCATAAGTGACAGGAATCAGAAATGATTCTCATTCATTCTCTGTTTAGAGAGAAACTTTAACAAACATTTTTTGAAGATTAAATATTACAGTATTTTCTCAAGTTTTTGTTCTTTTAATAGCTTTCCATTCTCATCACCACCTATAATGAAGGAGGCAGAGGGAATAATTCTGTTGCTAACTCTTTTTTTTATTTGAGGAACACGAGCCCTGAACTAACATGTGCTGCCACTCCGCCTCTTTTTTCTGAGGAAGACTGGCCCTGAGCTAACATCTGTGCCCATCTTCCTCTATTTTATGTAGGATGCCTGCCACAGCATGGCTTGATAAGCAGTGCGAAGGTACGCACTGGGGATCTGAACTGGCAAACCCCAGGGACGTGCGAATTTAACTGCTACACCATTGGGCTGGCCCCCTGTTGCTAATCCTTAAGTTCTTTTGATTTGCTGAGATTTTTATGCCAATAATAGTTTAAACCTTCTTTTTTGAAAAAGCACATTGTCTAAATTTAAAACATAGGTGACACTACAGAAATATTTGGGAAGCAATATTTGGAAAAACTAAAGGAACAGAGCAAAATCACTATCCAATGTATGACCATTCAGAACTACCCTGCTTTGAGGCTTTTTGACAATAGGCTAGGCAGAGGGAGGAAAGAGTAAAACACTTTCTTTTTGGATAGATAGTTAGACTACCTTTTAATTAATATCAGGCCTCTGTATGTTTGCTGATTTTATTCCTCAACACCTGCTATTTATACCTGCTATTTCTTTATTAATCAATTTCTAGACTACTTGCTTTCTGTATTCAATCCTGTTGTATGTACAAAGGCTATGATCTATTGGATTTTGAAGAACCTTAAAGGTTATTTAACAAAATATGTATCCTACTCACTAGGGGAATGTATTTCACAACATTTATGCAGGAAATATATTTGGATTACCTATTAATTAGCAGAGATTCTGCCTTACATCAGGGATGGATAAAATCAAGACACTCCTCCACCCTCCCTGGAAGCTCACAATCTAATGGGAGAGACAGAAAAGTGAAGTGGGGGGCCGGCCCCGTGGCTGAGTGGTTACATTTGCGTGCTCTGTTTTGGTGGCCTAGGGTTCACTGGTTTGGATCCTAGGCATGGACAGGGCACCGCTCATCAGGCCATGCTGAGGTGGTGTCCCACGTGGCACAACCAGAAGGACCTACAACTAGAGGATACAAGTATGTACTACGGGACTTCGGGGAGAAGAAGAAGAAAAACAAATAACTAAAAAAAACAAAGATTGGCAACAAATGTTAGCTCAGGTTCCAATCTTTGAAAAAAACAGTTTGAAGTAAATGCAATAAAACTCTTGTTTCTTTCCTGCAAATAACCAGTCTGAAAAAAAAAAAGAAAATTGAAGTGAATAGACTACTACGAGACCCTATAAATAAATTTTATAAATAAAATAGACGTATATGTTGGAGGTATAGGAGCATTGGAGAAGGATACTTAACACATGTGACAGAAGCTGGAAAAGTCATTTTGAGGAGTAACATTTGAGCCAGGCTTTGAACAGGAAGCTTAGAAAATGAAGAACATTCCTGGCAGAGGAGACAATATGCAAAGACATGGAGACATGGAGAGATCACAGACAATTTGGAGCACTATGAACAAATTGACACGAGATGAAACTGTACTACTGATAAAGACTGTACTAAAACAGGCTTTGTGTGTGTGTGTGTGTGTGTGTGTGTGTGTGCGCCATTGTGAGGAGCTGAGGCTTAAATTGGTCATCCAGACAGCATGGTCACCTCCAGGGTTCACAAAGCAGTAGTTACGCTTTTGGATAGTGCTTATTGCCAGATAGTTTTGCCTATATATTTTCCTGAGATCTGCCTCCAATTTTTATATACTGGCCACATTCTCAACTATGTTACTTAAAATTAGTCCAATTGCTCTTTTATGTGACTGTCTTTCAGATAGTTAAAGATGTCTCTTCCTTACCTTCTGTTCTCCAGACTTAAAGTTCCAGTCATTTCACCTATTCATCTTGCTTTTCCTGGAACATGCCAGCCTTGATACGTGGCTAGTCAAATTAATAAGTAGCCCAACCTGTGTGTAGAATGTGCTGACCTTTTTCTGGATTCTGTGAATAGGGCTATGAATGCTACTTATGATTGTATTGACATTTTTTATTTTTGTCACGGTTAATTACATTATATATTGGCATATGTTGACTTTGAAACCCATAGATTACTTTTATATGATTTACTACTGGTTTGATTCTGCCCAATCTTGTGGTTATGCAGGTGGCTTTTTGAACCTATGGACAAGATTTTACACATATCCTTGTTCAATTTAATTAATTTAAATTTAATATTGGCCTAGCATAATCATCTGTAGAGGTACTTAAATTTTCATTTTGTTTTTCTACATTATCAACTCTTTATGTTTTTTAATCATGTGCAAGTTAGATAAATATACTTTGATACAAATTTTTGATAAAAATATAGAATTTCAAAGGGTATATTTCAGCATACTGCAGCAGAGCACTACAGATCACCATCAAGGTTGATACTCTGCAAAATTGTTTGGCTAATCAGTTCTGAATTCACCTAAACCAACTAATATTTCCCTAGCTATTCTCCTAATTCATAGTGACTATGTTAAATGCCTTTTTAAATCAAGTATACTATGTCTTTGACATTATGCTCATCAAGCGGTGTAATAACCTTAAAGCAAGTGGAAATAGTGTTAATTTGGCATCCTTTTTTCTTAATGAACATTTGTTGAGTCCCAGAAATTTGCATTTCATTTTTCATGTGAGTGTGACCTTATTGGGAAGTAAGGTCTTTGCAGATGTAATCAAGTTTAAATGAAGTCGTTAGGGTGAGCCCTAACTGGTCTCCTTATGAGAGGAGAAGAGACACAGGGACAGATACCCAGGAAGAATGCCATGTGACGATGCAGGCAGAGATTTTGTGATGTGTCTACCAGCATAGGGATGCCAAAGATTCCCAGCAATACCAGAAACTAAGAGAAAGACATGGAACAGATTCCCCCCTAAGGCTCTAGAGAAAGCATGGCCCTGTCAACTTTGATTTAGGGCTTCTAGTCTCCAGAACTATAACAGAATAAGTTTCTGTTGTTTTAAACCACCTAGTTTGTGGTCCTTTGTTATGGCAGCCCTAGCAAACTAATACATCGAGGCATGGATGTAAGTGTTCAGAATTCACTCGTACCCCCTTTTCGAAATTAGGCCAATATATACTCATCTCAATTCTTCTGGTGATGTTTTGGTTCTCTATGATTCTCCAAAGATTATTAAAGGTGGATTAATAATGACATTTTCAAGATATTTTAATGCCCTTGGATACGATTCCTCTGGGGCTACACAAATTTCAAGTATTTAGATGCTTCTTATCCCACTATTCACTCATTTAAAACTACTTATTGATTGCTAACTATGTGTTTGGATCTATGTTAGGCACTGGATATACAGATATAATCCTTGGACTTGAAGAGTTTATGGATAAATAAGGGTTATGGGCCAGTTAAAATATAAATACAATATAGAGTATTGAAAGAGGAATACCCGTAGTCCTAGGAGAAAGCAAGAATAGGCTTACTTGGGAAAACTTACTGTAGCATTGAATTTAGGTCTGCATATAATATGTGTGGTAGAAGCCTAAGCCAAAAAAAAAGAAAAAAAGAAGATCATCAGTTTGTTAATAAAAAATAAACCAAAAGAATGAAAGAACATTATATAGCATGAAGATGTAAGAAAACAAGAAGCTCTCTGGGAGTTTAGAGAAGTAGATCTGTTTGGAGTGCAGAGTCAGTGGCAGGGAAGAGAGAGAGCTGGAGAAGTTGGCCAGGGCTAATTCATGATATATCTCGGATTTCTTCTGGAAGGTGACAGACAGCTGTTAAAATGACTCTCAATCCTTCCAAACTTATAAAGCAAACTCTTGCAAAGGAAAAGAAACAAACAAATAACAACAACAAAAACCCAAATAACTTCTTGTTGATCCCTAGAGTTGACTTAAATTGTTTTTATTTTAACCTTAATTAGTTATGTACAAACATAAAAGTGTCTAGAATTCTTATGCATATAATTCATATACAATGATATAATGAAAATATAATTGAAATACCAAAAAACTCACAACACTAAACAAATTCAATTTAAAAATATTAAGTTATATGAAAATGAATGTTTTTCTGAAGCTACATTGCATCCGCTATACTATCGTTTTGTTTTTTAAAAAATTTTTGAATTAGTGCTTTATTTTATTTTAGTAATATCTCATTCTGTCCATGCAGCCTTGATAAAAAACAGTATGCTCTTTTGAGTCTTTGGAGAATTTGCAACTTCTCTGAGATTTTCCAGTCTACGAAAAGCCGTTAGCATATTTAGCAATTTAATAAAATTTTATAAAAACCTATGACAGAAATACACTTTGGCATTAAAACATTTGTAACTGGTCAAGGAGGTGTAAGAAGGCACACTGTCAAAGGCAAAGCTTGACTGTTTACTAACATGACTTAGAAAAATCTAATAATTCAACAAAAGTTATAGTTTTTTTCCAGTTAAATACTTTAAAGACTGTAGCCAAACCAGTACATTAGGGTTATTGTCTGTACTATAGGTTTTACTACCATGTACCGGCTAAGAGCTCAATTCTGGTTTTTCTTCTGTTTGAACAACCATAGAACTTTCACCATCACATCGTTTCCTAATATTCTTTCACTTTCACTTGGCACGAATACAATCTATTCCTTTCTCATTAACCTGTGACAATAAGAAATGTGCTACTTAGAGCTAAAGATAAACGAAATTCAAATACAAAAGCACTTAAATTATGTAATAATTCTTAGTTATAACTCAAAATAGGCTTATCCTAAATGTGTTCTATAACATGGTGTTAAAATTTTGTTAGAAATATTTGTGGATCGATCCCATTTGAAAAAATATTGTATTGCAGCATTTTAAAGCAGCATTTCAAACTGCTCTTGCCTGTTTGCCGCCAGGTTTGTTCTCTTCTTTCCAGTTTGGAGATCATCCATGTGGAGAGCAAAGACTTAGTGAAATAGCAGTGATATAAGAATATTTTTGCTTTATTCCTTTATTTTCTAGCATTATTTATTTTTTCACTTCTACAATAATTACTCAGGCATTCTGACAATACTGAGGATATAGTGGTGGGTTAAAAATACCGGGTTCTTTTATTCCTGCAGTTGAAGTCTTTATAGGTCATTAGTCAATCACTTCCAGGGCTGAGTTTGACTGTTATATTTGGAGAGCAGACTTAACACATAAATTATATACGTTTTTAATGTACAGAACTGCACTGTCCTGTATAGTAACCACTAGCCACATGGGACTATTTAATTTGAAATTAATTAAAATTAAATAAAATTTGCTTCCTTAGTTACAAAAGCTACATTTAAAGTGCTCAATAGCCACATATGGCTAATGGCTATCATACTGGACAGCATAGACTTGATGAAATATTTTTAAGTTGTAACTAGATAAATACTTAGTGTTGAACAGTTTAACTCTTACCATTTATTTATTTTAGTTGACACTAAGGATGGATTCTACTTGAAATTAAACTATACCATGTACTCGTGATTCTAAATTGTGCTATTTATACTCAATGCTTTGGTTAATGAGTTTATTTTGTTTGTTTTTTGAGACGGAACAATTTTTTAATTTTGATAGCATAAATTGGATTTCAGATTTCTTTTGAAGAGAACCATTTCAGAAATTTAGTCTTTGTAAATAGCAGTGGCCATCCAGATACCAAATCAAAAGGGATTCACATTTAAAGCATTTATTTTAATGCCATCTTTCTTGAACAACAATACTAATATGATAAAATTATTACAGTATAGTAGCTGTATTAGAAAACTCTTGTTTAGAAATTGGTTACTTGGTTAAAATGCTCTAAAATTCTTCCATAACAAATCAGTGACCTAGACTTTTTAAGTAACAGAGAATGGAACTGAGGCAATATTGGAATTGTTCAATTAAAAAAAATTCTTTTTAATATGTAAAAAAAAACCCCTTTTGCTTTAATCCTCTTGATCTGCATAGAGATGGATAGTTCTCAGTGAGCTTTATGTGTCTATAATTAAATATTTACAATAAATGTAAAGATGTTCTAGAAGCCACCTGTCAACATTATGCTCTGTTTGCATGGAAATTCTAAGGACTGTGTTTATGGTCATCACATTTATCTTTCGACATCATTGTATTCCTATGGCACCTCTGCTTACTCTCAAGCAAGCAATATTTGTGATCAAAACTGCATTTCTTGTTAGATGACATATGTAAGGTATAATTTTCCTTATTTGTAAATTATTATTCAATGTGATCACTACGATTCACTTTACCTACTCAATCTTGCATTTTCTGAGTATAGGCAGGTCTTTGTTGCTACCAGATTTCAGATTATGTCCTCTGACCTAGATTTTATCCAGTATTTTATCATGAACCTCATGATATCAAAAAGTCTACGTTTGTGTCTCACGTGAGGGGTAGAACTTCCAGGATTTTCTTTTAATTTAATTTTTTTTTTTGGTGGGGTGAGGTGCTGGGGGAGTGATGGTTGGGGGAGGCAATTATGATTTAGATTCAAGAATAAATTTGGAATTCATGTTATTCGGTATGCAGAGTAGTTTATAAATAATCCTGTGCTTACCAGCACTGAGTTACCATAAGATAGACAGTAAAAACATTTTAATTCCCTCTCATTCCTTTCCTTTTTCTTGTAACCTAATACTTCAAAAATTAAAACAGGTATTATTTAGATTTAGTAGTTAAATCAATATATTGATCCTAGTCTTTGATATAAAATCTACATTAAAAAGTCATTTGGTCTAACCGTGTGTGTTTTGGAATTTTTAGCTTATTCCGAGGAATCAGTTTAACTTGAATTTTGCTTGTAAAGTGTTATAAGGGCCTTTAGCATTCATATTGAGACCCTGAACTGGGGTTTCATTTGTTCTCTTATGTTAAATATGTTGTAAGGTGCTGGTTAGTAATTTTGGATCTTGGATGAGACAGCACTGAAAATTAGCCAATCTGGATAAATTTTACTTCTATAGTATTGTGTACACACTGAGAAGTTAAAATGACCCATAGCTAATCTCAACTAGAAAATGATTATGTTTCAATGTGTGCTCTGCTTTCTCTTCCTCACTGAGGAGCCTCTATTGCTCATAGTTCGTGTGGGTGATGATATATGTAGCTGTCTCCCAGATTCTGTAGTCTCTTCACACTACAAGATGGTAGAAAATAAGATTCAGATTTTGACAGAAGGCTAGTAGATATATTTCTGTTTCTTTTATTTCCCTGTATAGTATTTATCACATAGTGTCTTTTGGATGATGTTTCAAGAATAAATCACATATTATTATAGAAAACCAACTATAGTAAACATAGGTAATTATCTCCTTCTGAGAACCATCAGGTATTTTTCTTCCTAAAGGAGTGAGCCGAGTAGCACTTTATTTTTAATTAATCAGCCAATTGATTAATATGGGGGAAACTGAGTATTAGTTATGTGTTGAAGTGCATAAGAAGTGGTTTAAAGACAGATTGGTTAACATTTAGACTTAGCGGAAGGCAGTATTTAGGACTTGTGGAAATTTAGCAAACAGATATGATCTGTGCTGTCTTTTAAAATGAGTGTCATGTATTGAAAAAAGTTTTACTAATATCAACTAGTAGCAACATCATTGATTGCTAGAGGTTGTTACTGCAAGATAAGATTCTTCTTATCTACATTTCAGAAAAGTCTCTCTTGTGTTATTCCATGGAGCAGTAGATAGCAATTCTAAACCATTGAAGTACACTGATACTGTGCATTTTAATAGACTGATTTGGCTCTTTACCTTATAAATTACAAAGATTAGGAGCTGGACAGATTCTCAGGCATTAGCAAACAGAAATTTTATTATTACCACAGGCCAAATAAAAGGTATAGATATGCTAACGCAACATAGCAAGACCAGCTTGCAGAATGACACTGGGAATTGGGAATTTTCAATGGCTCATCCACATTCTCTTTCTTGCAATGAGCTGGGCATGGAAAATTTCATTCTTTCTCCAAATCTTTTTCAATTCATCAAAATTTGTCTTTAGTTAAACAGTAACAGTGACTTCCACATTCTCTGAAGCCATGTATTGAAGTCATTAAATGACAAATATGCTTCTTTAAGGAATTTTCTGTGATTTAATAGTCCAATAAAATCAGCACTCTTTCTCTCCTTTCCGTCCTTCCTTCCTTCCTTCCTTCCTCCCTCCCTTCTTCCCTTCCTTCCTTCCTTCCTTCTTTCCTTCCTTCCTTCCTTCTTTCCTTCCTTACTTCCTCTCTCTCAAGTTAGTTGAATTACAGGTAATCCAATTCAACTTTTTTATTTGAGGCATCTAAGGCCCAGATAAGTTTAACAGTGACAGAGCCAGAACTAGACCCTAGATTTTCCCGATCCAGGTCTTTTTGTACCACATATATTGCCTCCTTATAATATACATACTATAATAAGAATACTAACAAATGCTATAAGCCTTAACACATATATACTGAGCATTTACTGTGTGTGAAGTGCTATAATCGATGTTGTGGAGGAAACCAAGGTGAATGACACAAGGGTTATTTCCTCAATTAATTTGCATTCTTCTAGGGGAAATTAGTCATATTAACGTGATAATTGCCTTTAGAGTTTTTTAAAAAAAATTGTAAGAAGAAAGGATTTAAGTCTGGGGTCATCTTTTACTTCCCTCTGTTTTTGTCCTATTACATATCTGTTTAATTACAAGTTTAGCTTTGAAGCCAGGCAGGGAGAGTGGGCAGGCATAGTCAGGGTCAGCCACATCCACCTCAATCCATGGTCACGGATGATTCACAAATGCCCCAAAGTTGGAAAAATCCCTCTTCCTCTTAGTTTACAAAGTACAGCATTTTTCAAAAGAAATCTCTCTAGGAATCTAAATAAAAGAGAGAAAATATAAAAGCATAGAAACAAAGAAGAGTTTACCCCGCTCAAGTTTTGTGTTCTAAGGTGTTGTAAGGTCCAGTCGGAGATCTGTTTGATCAGGGTGCTTTACAGAGCCCCTTCCATGTCTCCCCTCTCTTCAACCCAAACCCTCAGGAAGGAACGCAGAGAATTTCCCAGGCCACTTCCCTCCTTATCCCAATTTGTGGTCAAAGAGAGGATTGGAACAGAATCTCCAGTCACTCTAGCAAAACTATAATAGAGCATTAACTGCCTAAGGGAGAAAACAACTATTATCTTTCTCTGGGTATTCCTAGGATGCAAACAAACATTTTAAGATAGTTCTTGACTCCCTCCTCCAGTTTTTACAGTAGGAAAGGATATTTCTTCACAAAGAGTTACATAAAATTCAAGAGCTGTTCAGAGGAGAGTGAGATGCTTCTGGGTGGAATGACGAGGATGGCTAAATAATAATAATAATTGTTATAATAACAATAAACATAGGTACTATTAATCTCCTTGCTTGTACCAGAAACTATTCTATTGTCTTTATTTTTTGTATCTTATTTAATCCTTATAACAATTATATGAAAGTAGTGGTATTGTCTCCGTTTTACAAATGAGATGCTAAGTAACTTGTCTGAGGTCGGTAAGTAATAGGTCTTTGATTCAAACACAGATCTTCTCTGACCTCAAAGTCCATACACACATACTCTTTCCACTATTAACAGTGCCTCTCTTGAGAAAGGCACCATTCTAAATCTATTGATGGGATGGGTGGGGCAACTGATGCCCCTCTTGCTTTCTTAGTGCACTTACAGACATCTGTGTACATTATTACAACAGCGTGCTTTCTTTTAGGAGGAAGTAGGGGCCAACTATGTAATTTTTCACTTTTAGTTTATTGTGTCTTCAAGCACAAATTTTTCTACAGTTGCTTAATGACGAGGAAAACTGAAAAACATACTTAACACTTGCTTTTAGAAATTTTCCTCTTTTCACAACTAGTTTGTCAGAGTTTTATTTTGCAGAAAATTTGGTATTGTGGGGACCTGAGGTTGGCCACCCCAAGATACGTCTCTTTGGCATCAGGATTATTTGAGGCTGATTGCTTTTGATAAACTGGGACAGGGAAGGAGGCTCTGAGGAATGGAACTTGCCCTTTGTTAGGACACATTTACATTTGTAAGGTAAATCTCTATCTGTAAAAGATGCCTCCCTCTCTGTACCAGGAAGAAGAAAGGAGATGACCTTCTCTCTAAAAACTCTTAATCAATACCAAAGGCAAGGACTTAAAATCTGCATTTTATTGTGCTAGTCTGGTAACCTCCTGTAACTGACTTCCCTCCCCCTCCCAACGTTGGCATCTCCTTAAAGATTAAGCATCTTTCTTTAGGCTGGGAACCGATTGTGGCGCTCATCTGTGACACCCCCGCCCCCCCACCCAGCCCGAGGCAACACACCTGCCACCCCACGGCGTTCACTGGGACAGCAGACCTATCTGTCATTTCCATCGAGTTCTGTGCTGACAGAGCGGCCTCGTGACTACTGTAAAAGGGACATCTCAATCACATGTGAAACACCCTGTTTGGGGGTATATAACCACTATGTGCACCCCACTTCTGGGGTGCCCTTTCTGCCTTCGGGAAGAAAGGCCCTGGGCCATGGTTCCTCATAAAGCTTTGTTTAATTTTCTCTTGCTATTCTGTCTCATGTGAATTTAATTCGTTCTCCGGCCAGACGAACCCACATTTGGGGAGAGGAAATGTCCTGCTCCTCTACAGTATAAAGATGCTTTTTGGTACACTACAAATGGTGTACTATATGCAAATTATACGTCACCTTTAAAAAGTGAAATAAAAGCTAATTTTAGATAATGCTAAGTGTTGTTAAGAGAATAAAACAAGGAAATGAGATAGAGCAAAGAAAACATTTTTTTAAAACTTGAGTGATTTCCCCACATTTGATTTTGAACATTTCATTTTTAACATCTTGTTTGTTCAAGAAAAAAATTTGCAATTACCATATTTTAAGCTTGAATATACAATGTATAAAGGAAATCCAAACTTTAAATGTATTCTTTCACACACATCTCTGACTTCAAAATTAGGGATGTATTATCCTAAAAACATGACTGCAACTTGCTATGGATAAGGTAGCCCAAACTTTTATCTGAAGCTTGGTGCTTTGAAGAGGGGAATTATTTCAGAATTGAGAGTTAATGGGGAGTTAATGGGGAAATGGCGAGTATATGGGTAAGCAAAACGTCCTACAACAAAGAGAGACCTATCCACATCAATGTGGAAAAAACCCCACTAATTTATTATTGAGTAAACACAATAGAGTACATGCAGATAGGTAGCCCACAAAAACCAGGGAGTCAGGATGTCATTTCACATGAGTAATCCAGCAAAGCAGAAGAAAATACAATAAAACTTCTCCTATTTCCTCTGTTACATCTCAAGATAGGCTCCCTAGATTGATTCTGAAGGTATATGTTTACATTTCAAAGGGTTAGGAGACCTGCAAGCGTGGAGACATCTTTTCATTGTAAAACCAGAGACTGAGCTCATGTAGTCCCTGGAGAGATCTGTTTTCATTCCAACAGGTTCTAGCAAGGAAGCAAGTCCATTTTGTTTTCAAGGAGACTCTTTCAAGAAGGGAAGAGAAGACAGCTGCCTCCTTTCCCTTTATAAGCAAAGGAAATTATTCTTTTTCATCTTCCTTCTCCTTCTCTTCTCTCTCCTCTTCTTCCTCCCTCGCTTCCCCCTCTCTTGAGCTCCCACTGCCTCCTCCGCTTCTTCCTCCTCATCCTCCTTCTTTAAAGTTTGTCTTTGCAATAGGAAGGGTGGAGCTTTCTCTTTCTGGTTTGGAACCCATCCCTTGGATTGGAATCAAGCTGAAATAAGGGTTGGGCTGGACAATTTTAAGCTGTTTATGATGGCGTTATACATCCAGTGGCAACAACAGAAGATGCACCCTTTTAATTTTTGTGGGTTAATTCAGTCATTATAACAATAAATGAACGTATAGAAATTAACACCCTCTTCATGTAGAATTTCAATATTTGACAACCTCAAGTTTTCTGAACTTAGCTAAGTATGAGAAAGGGCAAAAAACTCTGAGGAGTCGAAATGTAGCTCACAAAATCTGTGTTCCCATGCACTTTAATAGAGTCCATCAAGCCCTCACACAGTCTTTACACACAGGTTAATACGTTTGGTTGTCTGATTTCTCAATCCACAACAGATTAGATACAATATGTGACAATGCACTATGAATGGGGAGAATTGTTTCTAATAACAGCAAGTATGACAGTGGAAAACCTGATGTCAATGGAGCTGTAAAGGAAAAGAACACCTGTAATTTGGAAGACAGGAAGTCTAATGGTACGAACATTAAAATATGTACTTTATATAGATGTAATGTATAAAGTGTTGGGTAAATACTAGATAATTCGTGTTAGTTCTCTTCCCTTTTTTGTGAAAGCATTATTGTATTACACTGCAGCACAAAAAATCAATGTTTATAATATTACCTGAGTTTTGAGAAAAGTTTTATGATTAGGGTACTATATACAAAAAAGCAGAGCAGTGTATGTGTATATAATAAGCTCGTTTTAACTCAAAATGTTAAAGTTGAAACGTCTTTTGGTATTTAAAGGTTTGAACTTAATAGAATTCAAACATATTGAATAGTAGCAATAGCTACTTGTATTAAAAGCTATTTTACGCACTTTACATATATTAACACCTATTATTTACCTTATTTATGCTGAATCAGATGAAACTCTTCTTTTCCCATCAGAGCTAGATTATATCACACTCTACCTAGTATTATTATTAATATCATTATTTTCCATGTAAACTTATTTCACTTTTTAAAATGCAAGTTCCTTGAGGACAGGATTCTGTCTGCTAATACCTGAGCTTTTTTATCATACCTTTTGCATAATCAATGCTTAGTAAACTTTTATGGATTTAATAATTAAGTAAATCCATTATAAAATTTCATTGACATTATATTTTTTCTTGTAATTTATTTCATAACAGTCTAGGAATAATATATGTATGAGATTCAGCAGAACAAATACATAAGTTAAGCATAAAAGGGCCAGCCAGCTCAAGTTAAGTTTGAGACAATATCTGTTATCCTCTGTTGGTTATAAATTACTATTCTTTAGGGAAGTTTAAATAGTCATACAAAAAAACCAAAAACAAAATGAGAAGCCTTAAAACAAGACTTAATTCAGACTTAAAGCTGTTAATTCAGAACAACCTTGGTTCACAATTAGGTGTCTGATGATCTAATTTTAGATGTAAGCACATTTACAATTCCTGTAATCTTACCTTTCATTTTAATCTGAATTCATTAATTAGTTTCAAAATGTCAGTAGTAGGTCAAATTATTGTAACAATAAACTACAGTCCCTGAAAACTGACAAGAGGAGGCCAGAGCTAATTTTAATTTAGACTTTTTAGATTTCATAACCTATTTATGCTTATATGTGATCAAGGAATCCTCAATTATTGAGTGGCTGTTCTAAATCATCATTTTTAAATCAGCTATATGCAATTTAGATAGCAGTTGTCTACTGAGATGAAATGATAATTTAGTAAGTCCCCAGATTACTTTACAAAAACCTACTGTCTAAATAAGGTGTCCTGGGATTGTACTCATCTAAGATTTTGACCTCGGGAAGTAGAGGGGGTGGGTAGGCGACTGGGAAGGATAATAATTCTGTTAGCTGCTTCCTAGATCTAAAGCTAGACCAACATTTGACCCAATGAAGCTTGTCTGAGGAATGGTCCCACCCATTTGCACTTCATCTTTATGTATCTTATAATTCCTGGTGATTCTGGTCTTCAGCCTTTAGGTGGCCAGTCATCACAGAGGTTCAGAGCTCTGATTCTGAGTTCAGATAGAACTAAGTTAAATCCTGGCTCTCCCTCTTGATTATGTGTCCTTAGACGAGTCTCTTAATCTCCCTTAGTCTCAATTTTCTCATCTATAAAACAAAGATGGTAACAGCACCTATTTCATAGGGTTGCCAAGAGGATTAAATGGAATAACTCTTTTGGAATTGTGCCTAGAACATACTAAGTATGTGATAATTGTTACCGTTATAGAGCCCTAAGCTCTTTACTATGGTTTCCTGCCAGATCTTTTCAACTTTACAAATTGCTTTTCATTCAAAATGATCTTAGTCTACTTTTTGTTCCCTGCCAAATAAAATTTTTCATTCCTTCAAAATAACCAGTAGAATTCAGCTAGACCTTAGAAAGAAAGCAATCTAATTATATTAATTTTTACTAAGATGTGCGTCACAGGTAACCATAACCCTTCAAAAATTATTTGTGTTTTAAGAAAAGGTTTCTTATTTTCTTCAGTCTAACCTCTAACTGTTGAAGATTTAGGCAAGGCAATAAATTGAAGTGAAGGCTATAGACACTATAGATGAAAGGTACTTTTGTGGCACATTGCCATTCAGGTTGATTGGCATTACTGAGGCTTTTCTCTGCTCCAGCAACCAGAAATTTAGCCTTTCTGTCATGTCTTTTTTTTTTTTCTTTCTCTTCTTAAAGCATATATTCTACAAAAACTATGAATACTTTGGCAGAGCCAATGAGACCTACAGTAAAGGGAAGGGCTAGGGAAAGGATGTGGTGGGTTGGAGGTTGGGAGAGTAGGATTTGAGAGGCAATGATGGCTGATTATATGTAGTTATGTATAACTTGGGGACTAAATTTATTCTCAATGATAGAGAAATAAACACATTAATTTACTTAATGCTAGGTTTGGACATATGGGTAGATATTAGCAGCTCTTTTAGATAATTCTCTAGATAGGGAATAGTCCATTTTAGGAAAAATATACCAGTTATGTGGGGATTGGCTTCATTTTCTTAATAGTGAAAAGCACTATAGGGACTAGTCTTCACTGTTCAGTTTAAGTGAAAAGAATGTCCAGGTGATGGCTGATTTTCTCATAGACAGTTAAATTGCAAGTAAGGAAATTCACAGAGCTGTGACTTACACTTTTGGCAGTATAGGCCTTAGAAGAAAGAGTAATGGCAAGAAAGAAAAAGGAACTGGGTAACCCATTGCCTCAGGTACTCATTTGAGTATAGTGTACACTGACGTTGCCATGATACTTGCCCCAGGGGCATCGAGTAAGGTGCTAGGCTTGCTTCTCAGATACTTAATGGAAATTTTGACTGTCTGCAGACAGAATTTTCTGTAGTATAGCCAGGAAATAATAAATATAATAAGGTATAGTGGAATGGCACTTTCTGGCTACAGAAAGCTTTTACATCCATCATTTTACTTAATCTTCAAAAGTAATCTTTGAAAATAGATAAAATGGATGGTTTTACCTCTAAATTACAGACTTGGAAAATGAGATGGCCAGAAGTTATACAGCTTCTTCTTAATAGCAGAATCGAGAAAAAACAAAACCTGGGTCTTCTCTATTCTCTGTGTTTCTTTCTATTATAATATTACTTTAACAAAAAGAAAACAAAACAACGCAATACCCAGACTCCACTGGTGAATTCTACCAAACATTTAAAGAAGAATTAATATCAAGTTTCACAAGCTCTTCTGAAAAATAGAGAAGGAAGGAAAACTTCTGAAATGTTCTATGAAGCTAATATTATTACCCTGATACCAAAATCAGACAAAGATATCACAAGAAAAGAAATGCACAAATCAGTAGCTCTTATGAATATAGACACAAAATCCTCAACAAAATACTAGTGAACTGAATGCAACAACATATAAAAATGATTATACACCATGACCAAGTAAATTTCATCCCAGGAATGCAAGGTTTGTTTAACATCTGAAAATCAATCAATATAATATACCATACTACTAATGGGATATAAGACAAAAACCTCATGATCATCTCCAGAGGTGCAGAAAAAGCATTTGACAAACCAACGTCTTTTCATGATGAAAACATTCCATAGGCTAGCAATATTAAGGCAATTTCCTCAACCTGCTAAAAAGAATCTTGCAAGAACCCACAGCTAACATCATAACTAATGGTGAAAGAGTGCATGCTTTCAACCTAATTTCAGGAACAATACAAGCATGTCTGCTCTTGCTTTTATTTGACATTGTACTAGAGGTTCTAAAGGGCGCAATTATATAAGAAAAAGATACAGAGGACATTCAAATTGGAAAAGAAAAAGTGTAACTATCTCTATTCTCAGATGATATGATCTTCTCTATAGAAAAACCCTAAGGAATAAAAAATATTACAACTAATAAAACTTTATCAAGATTGCAAGATATAAGATCACTATGCAAAAATCAGTTGCATTTCTATACATTATCAATGGACGATTCAAAACAGAAATTAAGAAAATAATTCCACTTACAAAGCATCAAAATAAATAAAATACTTTGGAAAAGATAAAACCAAAGAAGTGCAAGACTTGCACACAGAAAACTACAGAATATTGTTGAAAGAAATTAAATACCTAAATAATGGAAAGACCTCTATGCTCACAGATTGCAAAACTTAATATTGTTAAGATGGCAATTCTGTCCAAAATGATCTACAAATTCATGTAATCCCTATCAAAATTCCAGCTGCTTTTTTTCAAGGAATTGACAAAGATGATCCTAAAATTCACATAGAAATGCAGGGGACCTAAAGAGCCGAAACACTCTTGAAGTTTGAAGGACTCGCACTTCCTGACTTCAAAACTTATTACAGAGCTACAATAATCAAGATAGTGTAGTTCTGGCATAAGGACAGACATATAGACTAATGGAATAAAATTGAGACCGAAGAAATAACCCTTACATTTATGGTCAATGGATTTTTGACACGTGTCCTAAGAAAATTGAATAGGGAAAGAATAGTCTTTTTTTCAACAAATAGGGTTGGAACAGCTGGATATCTGCTTGCAAAAGAATGAGTTTGGACCCCTACCTCACACCATATAAACAAATTACCTCAAAGTGGATCTTGGACCTAAATGTAAGAGTTAAAACAATACAACTCTTGAAAAAAACATGGCATATGATTCCATTTTATGAACTATGCAGAAGAGGCAAATTTATGAAGACAAGAAGCAGACTAGTAGTTGCCTAGAGCTGAGGAGGAGGAGAGAGAGGGATAAGGATTGACTGTTAATGAGTACGAGGTTTTTTTTGGAGTGATGAAATATTCTAAAGTTAGTTTGTGGTGATGATTGACAACTCTGAAATCCACTGTAAAATCTACTGAATTGTACAGTTTAAATGGGTGAATTTTATAATATGTGAATAATAGCTCAATAAAACTGTTAAAAGTAAATACGGTGGAATTTCCTCTCCTGTATATCATGTCCGCCTGCCTATGCCTTTTTTCCTAAATTTTCTCGAATATTGTTTCTAGTTGAGGTTGATTACTAGTTCTGCTCTTACTGAAATTATCAAATACATTTGCTTTATGTCAGGTATATCTCAAAAGAATCTTAAATGAAGGCCACCTTTTCCTTTGGAACATTATAAAATTATTCTACATATAGCTGCAGTTACTTAATCTAGAAGAAAACATAGGCAGTACGCTCTATGACATTGGTCTGAGCAGCATATTTTCAAGTCCCATGTCTGATCGGGCAAGGGAAACAAAAGAAAAAAATGAAAAAATGGTACTACATCAAACTAAAAAGTTTCTGCACAGCAAAGGAAACTATCAACAAAACGAAAAGACAACCTAACAATTAGGAGAAGATATTTGCAAACCACATATCAGATAAGGGGTTAATATCCAAAATATACAAAGAACTCATATAGCTCAACAACAAAAAAACCAACAATCCAATTAGAAAATGGGCAAAAGATCTGAACAGAGATTTCTCCAAAGAAGAAATACAGATGGCCAACAGGCATATGAAAAGATGCTCAACATCATTAGTTATCAGGGAAATGCAAATCAAAACCACAATGAGGTATCACCTCACTCTGGTCAGAATGGCTATAATTAACAAGACAGGAAACAACAAATGTTGGAGAGGGTGTGGAGAGAAGGGAACACTTGCTCACTGCTGGTGACAGTGCAAACTGGTGCAGCCACTATGGACAGCAGTTTGGAATATCCTCAGAAAATTAAGGATAGATCTACCATATGATCCAGCTGTTCCGCTGCTGGGTATTTATCCAAAGAACTTGAAAACACAAAGGCATAAAGATACCTGCACCCCTATGTTCATTGCGGCATTATACACAACAGCCAAGACATGGAAGCAACCTAGGTGCCCATCAAGGGACTAATGGATAAAGAAGATGTGGTATTTATACACGATGGACTACTACTCAGCCATAAGAAATGACGAAATCCGGCCATTTGTGACAACATGGATGAACCTTGAGAGTATTATGCTGAGTGAAATAAGTCAGAGGGAGAAAGTCAAATACCATATGAACTCACTCATAAGTAGAAGATAAAAACGACAAAAAAACCCCACATAGCATTGGAGATTGGACTGGTGGTTACCATTGGGGAAGGGGGGAGGGGGGAGGGAAAAAGGGGTGATTAGGGTCACATGTGAGGGGATGCGCTATAATCAGTGTTCGGGTGGTGAACATGATGTAATGTATCCAGAATTTGAAATATGATGTACACCCGAAAAAAATAAAAATTAAAAAAAAATAATCAAAGATTTAAAATGTAGTTTTGGAGCTGGGAGGAGAGATGACTTACATCATGTTGCCCACGTTTTTTTACTTTATTTCTCAAAATACACCCAATCAAATAAATTTACCATAATAACTATTTACTAACTTGCAAATACAACAGCTAAAACCATGAACCACTAATTGCTCCCTCCTCTGAACTTCTGTTAATGATTCTTTTTCTAGAGTTATTTGTCAGTTAGCTTATGTGAGCTTGTGTAGACTTAAATGTACATATTTACATATTTTATATGCAATGTATATTTTATATATAAATATATATCCTGTATTTTCAACTGAATTTGTAAGTTATAAGTCTCTAGAAGACAGAACTTTTTAAAGTTTCTTAAAGACCTAACACAGTTCCCTACATATGTGAGCTAATGAATAAATGTTTCTAGTTGGATATGCCAGTCTCTACACTAGGGAATAGGGGTTGAGTACTAATCCCTGTGGGTGGCCTTTATCAATAATTCAGAAAATTATAAAATGTATTAAGATTAAGGATGCTCTGTACCTTCATACAAGACATCATTTAGTAGCTAGCTGAAGGAATGGTAGCTTTTTGTAAAACACATTTGGCCTAGAAGACTTTGACTTCCTAGAATTCTAAATAAAGTTAAAAATATAATTTTTCCTCCTTATAAATTTTTTAAAGTGAAAAACAAATGCAGAAAATACTTCATATTGTACAAATGTCCCATATATGCAAGGTGTAATATAGCAATAAGATGAAATTTTCAGTAAATGACCATTCAAATAAACATCTTTCATAGGAGGTCCTTGGCAGGCAACATACTTTTTTTTTTACTAATGTTGATATTATAAAAGCATTTTTGAGTTCTTTTGGAATTTATATCAAAACCAGTATGCAAATGACATGAGTAAACAATCTTGGTATTTTTTAATCATATCTGGTTTGTAACCAAAATTATATTGCTCAAGTTAGTCAACCACTTTATTCTAGGCTAGCTCAGAATCACTTTAGAATGCTTCCAAAATTATATCACTCTCAAAACAGGAAGACATGCTACTATTACAAACAGTCTTTAAAAATGAATTTTGAGCTTTGTAATGTAACAAATGTGTATCTTGATTCACTCCCAGGCACATGTTGAGCATTCAATTAAATGTTGCTTGAATGAGTGAGTGAACGAATGAATGAATATCATGTTTGTGTTACTTTGTGCTACTTTGGAGAGACTAGGACTCATTTAACAATATCTGTATATTTTTCTCATGAATAAAGTATTTTATATTCACAGCATACACATACTGATTTTTGCTTAGTGTTTGAATTCTTATTTTTCCTGCTTATGAAATTGTTTTTAACCTGTTTATTTTCACATACATCCTATTCCTTTATCTACCTCTACCTAATCATTAAAACAAAATCTAAGCAATAGCTGAAAGGAAATTTGTTTCAGATTTCTCACCAGCCTTCCATGCCTTCTCTGTTATGACTGGGAAAGCTTTGTGATGCCTTCAGCCCATTTCTAAATGTCTGCGTAATAAACACCATTGGGCCTACAGATTTGAATGCATTTAATTAGTCGAAGTAATCAGTATCCAAATCCTTCCCTATTTTGTTGTAGTTTCCTGCACTCTTATTGTGGTGGCTACTGTTCTGGTAATTAGATTAGAGTTGACCTTCATAGAGACAGAGTTAAAAGATATTGCTGAAAGACTGTAATTTTCTAGAGTCATTTATCCTATTTTTGCCCTTCCCATTTAATAAATCAGTGACATTTCTCATTTTCAAAAAGTGTTTTTCTTTTAGTGTCTTTCAAAACTTATTTATTGTTTTGCCTATCTTTCCTTTAGCCTCTTACTCCGTCAAAAATAGGCACATTTGCTGAAAAAGAAGAAAATAACGTTTTCTATTGGCTCAAATTTTAATTAACATTTCATCTTTCTTTGTGCCACTGAAATTTACTAAAGGCATTTGCAGTGAAACGTCGCCTCTTCAAGATGTCTTCACTGATGAGGCTCAGCTTAAATAATTTCTCCTTCCTTTGGGTCCCCAGAGGTCTCTAGGCTTTATTTATTTTTCTTTGTATTGCATTTATGTGTGTGCAGGTCTTAGTTGTCCTAAATAATGAAAATATTAACAATGACTACTATTAATTAAGCATTTCCTTTGGGCCAGACCCTTCATGTATAAGATCCTGTTTCTTTCTCATAACTACCTGGTGGTGAAGGTGTTATGATCGTCTTCATTTTATCTCGTACCTATGTATAATTATATATGCATAAGGTTATATATGTGTGTGCATATATATGTAAATGTAAATATATCTTTTATATATATGTATAAAACATTGAATAGTTTTGTATTTCATTTATTTAGTTCTCTATTTCAGGAAAATAAGAGCAACATACAAAATGATTACATGCTGAATAGGTATTGGACAGTATAAGGAGCAAAGAGTAAGGACAGGTGTCATATATATAGTTCAAGATAATTGCTGTTGAAGAAGTCAGAATGTTCAGGGAGTCCATCTAAAATGCTTGCCCTCAAGATCTCATTAACATGCATCAGCCATCAGAGAATCCTTGCAACAATACAACTAGAGAGCGCTACTCCCTTTCAATGTTTCATTAAATTAGTATTTAACCATCATTTAGTGTGAATTTACTACGTGCAAAATTCTCTAAAGACGTTAATGTCCGCAGCTTATCATTTGTAGCACAACAAGCCCTTTCACTCCATTCCTGTTAGGCCCATTTGTAGAAGGAAATTAGACCCTTTGCTGGGTGGCAAGATATTAAGCAAAACATGGTTTATTGAAAACATGTGCTGATATAGCAAGGATACTGGAAAATAGCAAAAAAGTCCAAGCTTTGTTTTCATGTTTCTGCTTTAACCACAGGCTTAAAAAGTGAATTTAAAGCCTGTAAATACTGGTTATAAGGCACAAGAAGCACAATGTAAATAATTTGAAGGGATAGTAATCAAGAGCAGTGAGTCACAGATATTTACCAAATGAAAAGCATAAAACCAACCGTGTTAGGGCTTCAGATGAGAGTAAGGTTTCAATTTTGATATCTATTGAAAATAGCCAAATTGAAGATGAACATGAGTAAATATTCACAAGTCAAACAATTGCATTTTTCTCGTAATAAATGTTTCTTGGGTTTTGCACACATTCCTAATCTAAAAATACGTATACTATGTAAAAAAATGGAAAGAAACCCTTTGGAAATGTCTTCTGTTCCTGTATTATATTTTCAGAAAAGTATTAAGTTTTAGAGAATCAGATAAGCAGAATGGCAGACAGTATGGGCTCCTGAAGCTAAAAATATTTGTGTCCACAGATTCCAGCATACAGAGGAAAAGTAATGTCAGCCAAATTTGAAACATAAATACTACTTTTTCTTCTCTTTTCTTTTTGCACTTGCATTTGCAAATGTTGCCTAGGAGTTCTTTATAAGAAGGAAGTTACTCTAAGAATGCCCTCCACCAGGATTACAAGATGATGACCTAATGTTCCACCCCATTTCCTGAAAGGTTCTAGATGCCCTGAGATGGGTCCTGTAGTGCTGGGACTCAACAACTTGTGTAAAAATAAATAGATTTTTCTCCTAATTTTCAAAGTAACATGACATTACAAAATAGAGATAGGAAGAAACGAAGGAAAAGAAAAATGAGAGGCAATAAGGGGTAAGAATAACTGGCTATGGTGTCAGGAGACCTAGATTCTAGTTGTGTCTCAGTCATCGACTTGCTAATGACTTTGGGTAAGTCATCTTACCTATTGGCTTTATTTGCAAAGAGCATTAAGCTAGTATTTTAGTAGTTTATGATTGTTTAAAGAAATAGGATCTTTTTCCACCTTAAATGAAATCTTACTTGAAATCATAATATGTAAAAGAGATGAAAATAAAGATGCAGGGGAGAAATCCTTGAGGCCTACCCTGTCAGCCTTCCCCATGCTTTTGAGACCCACTGGGAGGCACTGCCACAGACGTCCAAGCATCTTGATACTCAAAGTGTGGTCTAGAATCACCAGCATCAGCTGGTTAGAGAAGCAGAATCTCAGATTCCAGTTAGAAGTGGAGCATCTCAAACCCCAGTGTGACCTACTGAATCAGAATCTGTATTCTAATAGACTCCCAGTGATCTGTTTCACAGGAAAGTTTGAGAAGCCCTGCTCCAGAGATTCATGAACTCTATTTGAAAACTAACTATTGGACTAGTTAATCCACAGGGATTAATTTTGCCCTTTGACACACCATAGTGACTGATTCTCAGCTGGAAGCCCAGTGGACAAGAAGAACAAGAAATAATGTCAGCAATGCCATTTTTAGAGTCTTGGAGTCTAGAACGCAGGGTTTTATTTTATTTCAGACAGTCCATTGCTCTGTCTATTCCACAACATTATCTCAAAGAGGGGGACTATATAATGGTCTCTATGTCTGTTAGTGTATCAGTCAAGGGGCTGACCAGAACTTGATGGCATACTCGACAGAGATAATTGAGCAGACTTTTTAATAGATGGGGTATTTACAGAGTTCTGGGGAGTGTTAAGAGAACCAATAAGGGATGGTGAAGCACCCAACAACTAGCAAGGGTGAGAACCATCAGCACTCCTAATCTTGATGAAGCAAGGAAAGGGATGGTACCTTGGGGGAGCTTTAACTGGAAAGGTCTCACTAGAGGAGCTCTTGCCTTAGGAGGAAGAATACAACCACTGCCAAACCACAGACCAGCATGGAGCAAACCAGGAGAATAAATAAGCCATACTTTCTCTCTTCTTCTGTGATCACCTGCCAGTGGCTGCCATTGGCCAAACCCAACTGGAAACCAGAGTGCAAGGGAGGCAGTTGATGTAGTCCATACAATCCATCCTCCTGGGGCACAGAGAAGGATACAGAAAGTTACAAAGTGACTCCAGAGAGCAAATTCAGTAAATAAGTAACACAGTAAATAAGATGGTTGGATTTGTAACTAGGGTAATAATATGATAGCAGGTAAATAAAGTAAAATTTTAATGGAAAGGTTTGTTTGCATATATGTTTATATACTTATGTATATATGTATGAATGTCTGTTAAACAAGAAGAATTTTCTAAGAAACAGTGAGATGTAGTAGAAATTTGTGCTTCAAAAAGATATTTTTATACTTTCTTCTGCTGTGTAAAGTTTTAGACCAGAGACTGATGGCAATTTGTATTTATTTAACACGTACTATTTGATAGATACTATTAAGGACACTTAATAAAATACATCTGCAATATACATGTGGAATGGGATGATTTATTTGGTTACATTCATTCAGCCAGTATTTATTAAGCACTTGCTATATACCAGGCAATGTCAAGAATGATATGGTTCCTGTCCACATAGAATTTATAATCCTGTTGGAAAGATAGACCTTATTTATAGTTCAAGTGTGATGAGTGTTTTGAAAAGAAAAATATAGAGTTCTTTGGGAATTTATAGCAGATACCCCTAACTTAGATTGGGAAGCCAAAAGAAGCTTCTTTGAGGCATTGGGATCTGCAGTATAAGTAGGAAGTCAGCCAGGTAAGGAGGGTAGTAATGGTGAAGGGCATTTGAGGGGAGCAGTGGAGGTGAAGATGTATGCGTGTGTGTGTATGTGGAGTGCTCCAGCCAGAGCAGGTCATGTCTTCAAAATGTCCGGAGAGGAAAGAGATCATGCTCTATTTAACAAACTGAAAGGAATCTATTATAACTGGAGCAGAATGCAGAGTGTGGTGTTTGGTCTTCATTTGAAAACCAGGTGAAGCTATTGAAATATTTTAAGTAATGAATCACTTGATTGAATGGAATAATTATGAATATAAAATATTGGACTTCCTGTTATTATCATTTCAGCTAAAACTTTATTTTAATTTATTATCTACTTCTGATATTTTTCTGAGAAATAAGCACAGAAACGCATTTTCCTCAAAACTTTCCCAAGTTTTATTCTAAATTTTTTCTCTAATGTGGGAAAATAGCTGAATTGTTCTGAATTTTCTGTCAAGTTTTGCTGTACTTTAAACATCTTTTTAAAGGAAATTCCTAACAATGTTCTTTATTAATAATCTTATTAAGATAAAACCATGTTTGATTGATTGTTGCCAAAAGTGGGATGCGAAAAGTATCATAAAATCATGTTGACAATTAGGAAGTAAATTTCATACCTCTGTGTATGTGTGTGTGTGTGTATGTGTGAGTATTATGCTTATTGCTGAAAATTCTTAAGTCTCCTTATCAGTAATAGCACAGACCTTTAGGTTCCTTCATTTACTACCTCGGTCAGTTGATACTTCTGTGACAATGCAGTCATTTTGCCTTTTTGGAGAAGGTAACTCATGACCAATATGTATTTCTCTGAATTTTAACCAACTGAAAATGACATACAGAGTCTCTCTTGAGCTAGAACCATCTCTGCAGACATGATCATTTCAATAAGCATTTATTATAAAAATCCATCATAAGAGCACCATCAGAAATGTTGGAGATCCTGCCAATCATCTGTTTCTCCACATCTTTTCCAAGTGTCTTCTTTTACCACTGCAGTAGCCCTCATGGATGTTAAGAAAAATGAATAGTACAGCGAACAGTACTTTATTTCTTCCAATACCAATACTGTCATTTGGTGCAGACGAGAGGTCATACCTTACTCTCAGACGTGTGAATCCATACATGGAGGGACATGCTTGAAGGAATGATCTCTTAACCAGCTCACAATGTCCTATTTTCAAGCTTTGTAGATTCAGGGGCTTATTTTAAATGATTTTAAAGCAGAAGTTTTTCAAATCATGAAGAGACAGGAAAATTTGAATATAATAGGCTCTGATCTTGCCAAATGTGGGATTACACTAATACGTAGTTTATGATAGATTAGGCTAATAGTTAATGGTTTGAATTGTTCATAGGATTGGAGAAAAGCACATTTCTGTCTGTGAATAAAATGTTAGCATAGGATGTGCACTCGGAACAGAGTGGTTTGGTTTTGACAGGAGCATAGTGTGAGTGAGGATGCAAAGTATGGAATAAGATTGGGTCGTGAAAAGGCTTGGAATGGTGACTAGGCTGCATGTTCTGTAACAGGCAAATAAGCAAAAATTATCATTTCACAGACATAAAAAAGATACATTTCTCAAGAAGAAACTAATAATGCTCTGGGGATTATTTATTTATATAGCAACACGGGAAGAATTGCAGTGCAGCAGTGACTACAAATTTATCTGCACTACTTTTCACTATTCTTTTCTCATTCATAATAATAATAATAATTTATCTTTTTTTACTTCTATATGGTTTATAGAACTTTCAAATTACATCATTGTTCTTTAACTCATTCAGTAAAAAAAAATCATCTGAGATGCTTATATAAAAGTAGCACACTACAATTGCTATTAATATTATGTTATATTTCATAGACAATATTTTTTTTAGGTTTATCTACATTTTTCCAATTTATTTTTTCCACATCTTATTTTCTTCTTCTTCCTAGACTATCCTCTGGGTTCATTTTCTTTTTTTTCAACAATACTTTTCTTTTTTTAAGTTTGCTTTGTGTTAGTCTATTGGTAGCAAACTCACTTGGTTTGTGTTTATCTTGTTAGCATTTTATTTTTAAAGATTTTACTTTTCCTTTTTCTCCCCAAAGCCCCCTGGTACATAGTTGTGTATTTTCCTTGTGGGTCCTTCTAGTTGTGGCATGTGGGATGCCGCCTCAGCATGGCTTGATGAGCGGTGCCATGTCCATACCCAGGATCTGAACTGGCGAAACTCTGGGCCACCGAAGTGGAGCTTGCAAACTTAACCACTGGGCCTCGGGGCTGGCCTCTCGTTAGCATTTTGAAAATATAGCTTTTCTAAGTGCACCGTTCCAGGATGACAGTTATTATTCCTCAACCCACTGAAAACGCTATTTCATTGTGCCTAGTTCTGTTCTTGCTGTCTGCTGTAGTCTAGCATTTGCAGGTGGTCTTTTCTCTCTGCGTACTCTCAGGATCTTTGTCAAGGCTGGGTATTCTGCAGATGCACTATAAGTCTCTAGTTCTGGATTTCCTCTTATTTACATTTCTTGGTGAATGTTGTGCTGATACTGTGGGTTTATATTTTCTGTTAGTTCAGGAAGATTCACAATCATTAGTGCTTCACATATCTTTCCTCCATTTTCTCTATTCTCTTCATCAGTTACTCTGGTTAGACTTAGGTTAGATTTCCACATTCTTTCTTCTATATCACTTGACTTCTTTTCCATATTTCCCAGCTTTTTAATCTCTCTGTGCAGCATTTTACAGTGATTTCCTATTTATCTTTCAGTTCTAGTTCACCAGTTTTCTTTGGTGACATCTAATACTCTGTTTAAACCATCTGCTCTTTCACTTTGTTTAAATTTCAACTATTTCATTTTTCATTTATAAAACTTCTATTTTATTCTTTTTTAAGCCTCCCTAGTCAGTTTTGATTGTCTGTCATTGTTGGCCTTTTTGCAATGCCACCTTTTATTTTTTTGAACATCCCATACATATTTTGTATACTAAATCTGGGACTTCAGTATCTGATGTCCTTGGTAGTCTAAATCTATTGTTTTTCTGTTTCTTCTGACTCTCATTCCAGGTGGTTAGTTTCCCTGTAAATTTTGTGATATTTGACATTATTTTATTCTGAGGAAAATCTTGGAGCCTAAGTTAAGCATGGATTCTACATGAAAGAATGTTCATGTGTTTCCACAGAGATCCTGAGGGCATTGCAGACCTGGGACCACTTTAACCCCTTCCAGGGTCTCAGATGTAATCCAGGCATCTCGGGTTCAGCTCCCCCTCCTTGCCTCTAATGTAACGCTAAGTCTCCAGACCTCAGTGCTGATATTGGCATTTATTCTCAAACCACACTATCTTAAGTTTGCGTGTGCAACTCACAGTTAGGATTTTAGCTCAAGATTTTTGCTTAGGCCCCTTGGAGGTTTTCTTTGCCTATTTCAATGCTATAAAATATTATGTTTTATGCAGGATCTATTTTTATTTTTTGTTTTTTTTTTGCTTTTCAAGAGGCTCTTTTAGAGTCTCTAAATTGGCCTACTGCTAGAAGCTGAATGATAGATCATTGTCCACAGCACAATAGCAATCTGGGAATTATGAAATAGTTTGATCAATATAGATGAAACAAACTGGAATATTTTAGAAGAAACAGACAAAAACTGATTTGGCATGTGATTTGTCCAGTTTAGTTATCTTTCCGATTCTTGCTACTTGTGCTCTTTGGATACAACCTAAATTATTGCATTAATAAAATATTTAAAGTATTACTGTTTTACGGAAGAAGTAACTGGGCCACTAGGAGACTACTACTGTACAGCTCTTCCAAAAATTTCTGTTTTCTTTATCCTAATATATTTTAGAATATTCAAAGGAAAGGAAAAGGGAGAGTTAGTCCATTAATAAATCAAAGACCTGAAGTAAGACAAAAGATGTCATTTGTCCATTCTTCCATTCGTTAATAATCTTTATCTATTTATGCATTATTATTTTCATATAGATTTATTTAATCATTCCATTAATATTTACAGAGTGCCTACTATTCCACATGGTAGGAAACACAGGAAGAAGCAAATAGAAATCTGCACATTTAGGGATCTTGCATCTTATTATCAAGACAGGCATAAACAAGGAAAAGTAGTAGAATAAACAGTATGGTAGATGGTAAGTGCTAGGGAGAAAAATAAACCTTGGAGGAATAAAATGTGATGGGGATTACAATATTAGTTGGGTAGATGAATTTACTGCTTCTGAGCACTTTTCTAATGAACCTTGGAAGCTGGGCTAATATGTCACAGCTGGAAACCTCTCATAATCAGGTGAACAGATTGTTTAGAAAAGTTAATGTTATGGATTGAACTCTGTCCCCCTAAAAAGATATCTTGGAGTCCTAGTCCTCAGTAACTTGGAATGTGACCTTACTTGTAGATAGGATCTTTACAGAAGTTATTAAGTTAAAATGGGGCCATAATCCAGTATGACTGGTGTCCTCATAAAAAGGAGAAAATTTGCACAGAAACAAACATGTACATAAGGAGGACACTGTGTGAAGATTAAAGTTATGCTGCCACAAGCCAAGGAACTACGAGCAGGTAGAAAAGTGAGCATGGCCCCACCAACACCTTGATCTTGGATTTCTAGCTTCCAGAACTGTGAGACAATAAATTTCTGTTGTTCAAGCCACACAATTTGTGGTACTTTGTTACCATAGCACTAGCAAATGAATACAGCCAGTAACTTATTGTAATTAAAGCTTAACAGTACGTAGAACATGGCGAGCCAAAGGTTTCTAAAACTACTCAGAGCCTGCTACAAGCCAGGTAGTTTTTATTTAACAAATATATAATGTTTATTATATACCAGGGACTATTCTAAGTGCTTTGTAAATATTAACCAATACATATCCAAATCTCAATCTTATTATGTAGGTTCACTTATTATTCCCGTTTTAAAGATGTAGAGTCACAGTTTGGTAACGTCATCGACTTCCCAAAAGAAGGAAAACGTTCAAGCAAACATCACATGACAGTGCAGAGATTCTTGGGCCTCATATAGGAGACTTTTTGGAGGGTTTCCCATAACGCATATGTACATATGCAATTTTTAAAAGTCCCTTTTTTGGTGACAGTGAAAGATGCAGGAAAAGAACACACCTAACATGACAACACTGTGTTCTAGTCCCATCTCTGTGTGTCCCTAGCCATGGACCTTGGACACATCACAACATTTTTCAGTCTCTATTCTTGCTCATACTAACTGGGTTACTGTAAAATTAAATCAGTGGATAAATTTGAATTTACAAATAAACATCAAAGAGAAATAAAGTCTTTAATTCATAGTTTGCCCTGGAGATTTTGATTTTTAGAAGAACTATCCCCTCAATGTGCCACAAATAATGTATTAACTTATACACTTTATGAACATTTATATCTAAGAAACTATTTAAATTATTTAAAGTATACTTGAAAGGCTTTGACATCATCTTAATAGAATGCAACATACACATGTAATCTAGTTTCAAAGGAATAAAAAATTGATATCAAGTTATGCTTCGTGATGATTCATGTTGGTATGCATAAAACCAACCATATGTTCATCATTTTAGTAAAGCTTTAGATTCAGACTTATAGGTTGGACTATGTATTAATCTCAGGACTCTAATTTTAATTCACTGATGGCATAGAACCTTAAAAGGGGAATGGTATTAATTAGAATAATAGTGAATATAATCAGGTTGGATGGGAAAAAATCATGATGGATTCTTTTCACCGTATCCTAGCATGGAAGAGGCGTTGAGTCTAGACCACTTCTCAGGTTTGTGATAGAGATGGAGGAAAGTGATCTTTTACCAAGACCCGGTATATTAGTCAAGGTAAATAATGCTAGTTCCTGCCACAATCTTCAAATCTCAGTCCCTTAACACAGCAAAGATTTATTTCTTGCTCACATCATAAGTTTGTTGCAGGTGAGGTCTCTCTTCTGAGCAGCCCTGTAGCAAGAGAGACTTCTGAACCCAGGCTGCTTCTTCTGATTTCACCATCTTTGACACATGTTCTCCATGGTTGCAGAGGAGAGAGTAGAGGACTGGAGAATCACATGGGCTAGGCTCACATTCCAGTGGTCGTAACCTAGTCACTTGGCCTTGACCTGACTAGATCCTTGTCGATCCCCTTTTGCTCTCTGCTGTAATCAGACGGGATCTTCTTCAGTGCCCTAAATGTGCTATTCTCTCTTTTCTCCTGTGCCTTTCACCATTCCTTCACTCATCTTGGAACACTTTCCTTGCCACATCCCAGTAACTCCTGTGCTTTTCACTACCATAGACAGCCTGCAAGGCATGTTTCTTCAGTTAAATGCTATTATCTTGACAAGGAATTTTTACACATTGTTCATGTTCATGGGAAGGTTTACAAAGACAAATTCTGATGATGTGTGTATGAGACATTTTGCCAATGCAAAGTCAGTCTTCATCGTGATATTTTAATTACTATAGCATTTTGTATAGTTTGTGAAACTTCTTTTTAAATTGATGGAACATGACTCATTTAAGTAGAAATCTATTTATAGATATTTAAGTTGTTTCCAGTTTTTCACTGTTACTGAAAATGCTACAATGAATAAAGGGATATATTTTTAACACATAGTCCATGCCTGTTCCGTATAGCTTCAGAAAATGTATTAGCATAATTTCTTAAATATAATTACATTATTATAATTTTCCATTTGTGGCATCCCTCTAGCACCAGCCAAAATCATCATTATCATTGGCGTAATGCTTGATAACAACAATAACAATAATAATTGATATTAATTATTGAGTGCATGCATATGTGGGTACCAGGCTAGGCTTTTTATATGTATTATCTCATTTAAACTTTATCCTAATGCTATTCCATTAGACTTGTCATTATCTCAGTCTTACAGATGAGATTGCTAGGGTCTTGAGAGGCCATGTGATCTGCCTGTGATTACTCAGCCAGCAAGTGGTGGAACTAGGCTTTGAACTCAGATCATTTTTAGTTTCAGACCTCTCATTCCTTTCATCCCTCCACACTATGTGTGGACAGAACCCTGGGTCAGGCAGTTCAGGCTCCATCAGGGCTCCCTAACTTATCAACTGTATCGTCTCTGGCAACTCGCTCAACCCTCCGTGGTCTTAACTTCCATGATTACAATAACCTTGATTCCGTGTACCCTACAAAGTCAGGAAGACAAAATGCGGCAATGTTTGTGGAAACATTTTGAAAATTCTACGTGCTGTACAAATCCAAGGGATATTTAAGAGAGATTATTTCGTCACAAATAGGCTTTGTTTGTCAAGCAGACCTTTGGCAGACATTAAGGACATGCCCAGAAAACTCAAATCTCCTAACTGGATGACAAAATAAACATAATTCCTCTTGTAAAATGCAGACGTGCCAATGAAAAAATGTAAGGGACCCCTTCACATCTTTAATGTTTCCACGAATATGGAGGAAAGTCATTCATAAAATTATTAAAACAAATGCTGTGTAGAGGATTTGTTGAAACAGTTTTGTGATTCACCTTTGATTAATATATTTATAGGCTATTTGATGGACTTGTTCTTGTTCTAGCTCTGAGGCATCACTGAACTCCATGCTCCACTCATTATTTTATTCAAAACATATTTTATGACAAAAAACCATCTATAGTAAGGCTGTGGATTTCAAGAGATCTGGGTTCACATCCTTGCCTTTGTGACTCCATGCAAGTGGTCCCTCCTCCCTATTCCTCATTTTCTTCATTTACATTTATAAGGTGGGTGGATTGAACAAGATGATATTTGACACAATAATTCCCAAACCTAGCCAATTTTCAGAATTGCATGTAGGTTGTATTAAAAAAATCCATTTCTGAGCCCAACGACAGGAGGTTCTGATTCGAATCCACAATGAGGTTAGCTGACAGTTATTGAAGGCTAATTCGTACCAGGTATTGTGCTCAACATGGTATACAGGCCTGTTTGTATTTATATCATTACAACTGTTTAAAGTGAATACTGCTTTCGTTCCTGTTATGATATATTTCAAGTTTTTAATTGCCTGCTCATTCCTTTATAGTCTCTTAGTGCTAGTTTGTCTTTATGATTGTATCCTTACTTGTAATTGTGTAGCTGCTCTGTATTCTGAATATGACAATTCCAATATCTGCAGTTTTTGGAGATCCAAATCTAGTGTTCATTGTTTCTTTGCTTTCATTCATTGCTTGAGCTTAATCATATTGAGAGTCTTAAGAGCCTAATTTGGGGAAGTTTTAGATACCAGAGACAAAGAACCACTCCAGCCTTCCTTGAGGGTGGTGCTTCAGCTCAGGAATCTCTGACTAGGCTCCCTAACCTTACACCTGCCCCAAGTCTCAGAATCCCAACAGCTTCTCTCCACATGGCTCTCAGCACAGCCTGGATTCTCTCTGCCCCTGTCAGGGCTCCCTATTAAGGTTTCACTTTTCGTTTGTTATTTACTTTCTCTGTTTTGATTTGGTTGTTCCTTTTCTGGTGTGGGTGGAGGGCAATGTCCTTAGAAACCTCTCCTACCTCTTAAGAGATCACCAATGCCTTAAGAGTATGTTTTACAGGATGTATTTGTTATGCAGCAGGAGGGTCCTTGGCTCTCCATAACTTATCTTTTCTTTTTTTGTTTAAATAATTTCTATATCCTCTATCAGAATAGCTTCATGCCGGCAGAGACCATGACTGTCTGAAACTCAGTTCTATCTCTAGCTCTGAGTAAAGATCTTAGACATAATATTTTCTTAAATCTTCTGTGTGATGTTGTTAAAAGCAAAAAACATTTGTGTGACCCAAATATTAATTCATTTCTTACCACAAAACAAATAAAATATAATACCTAGACCAAATGATGGATTGAATATTGGAGCCACAAATTTTTCTTCAGAGCTATGCTGTCCAATACACTAGCCAGTAGCCACGTGTGGTTACATACATTTTAATTTAAATTAATAAAGTCAAATAAAATTTGAAATTTAGTTCTTCAGTTGCACTAATTATATTTTCATCGTTGCAGAAAGATCTATCGAATAATGATCCTCTCTATAAAAATTCAATCCTCTACATAAAAACTAGATTCTGCAGCTCTGCATATTTCTTCAGCCATGGTGTATGCCCTGGACTAAGCAACTGCCTTATTATTCCATTAGAAAATTCCTTCTGCACTCTGTATCCTTAGTTCTGATTACCCAACAGCAAGGATTCTCAGTATGTAACAATGAGTTTTGCCAACCTGGATCTAAGCACAAGTTCTAGTTACTTCTTTTAAATATTTAATACAGTTGAGTTAAAGTGAAAAAAGACTGTTTTCATTACTAAGCAATATGTTAAATAGCCACCCTTGATCTCCCACCCTACCCCTGATTCACAGAATGAAATGAGGTGTGGGAGAACAAATATTTTAACATAAGCGCACATACACACACAACTCACACATAAAAATAACATAAAATTGGATAATTGGAAATTAAGTGCCTTTTTTAGGCCTTATAAGAATATTCTCATGTTAAATTGGCTGGGTCAAATGGCCAATGTTTTTCACACATTCAAATGGCTGTCTATTACTAGAAGGAGGTTTCATTCATCCTTATGTAACAATGTGTTAGTGCTTTATGCAAAATCATTTTTGTAGTATTTCCTTGAAAAGACTATAGAATTCCCTGTCTTTGCAGAATATTTTAGTGGTGGTTCCAAAAATTTATTACAGCTCTTTGAAGTGTAGTTTTATAAGCTGGATGTAGACATATAACCAAAATCCCCCATGGTATATGTGAATGACAGCGTGGTGACAAGGACAACCCAGAGGTGCAGCTAGCCGCAGGTGTTAAAGCAAGGAAGACTTTCAGTGCTGTCCCTTTAATGTGTGTGATTTACTAACTGTGTGAATGTGATGAAAAATAAAATCATTAGTGCCCTTTGGAAAAAAAGGTAGTTTGCATATGCAAGATATTAAAAACTGCATATCAATTTTATATTCCCCACATAGTGTGAAATTTAGTGCTTGTTAAATAAAAAATGAATAAAGAATCTAAAAGCAAAACATAAGCATTTCCCATTTGGAGAATTTGCACAACAGAATGGCAGAACATTTGCTGATACACTTCTTTCAACTGTAAAGCATAAACCTATGTCCTTTAAATATTATATGAATACTGCTGTGATTTAAAAGTAAAAGTGACATCTAAACCTGGAAGATTAAATTCACTTGGTTGTGTGGCTTACTGGCCTATCTATCAAAACAGAATTCAAATCCATTTTTGGAATGAATTTCTCAGATTTAAAGAATAGCAATAAAACTAAATATAAACGCGTGGGAAAATAAAGCAAGCACAGAAAGATAAAATGTCTGAAGGGTTATTTTTTTGTTTTCATCAATAAACAATATGAATTTTATTGCATCTCAGCTCAATAAAGGCAACATTTCAATCTATAGAATAAATAATAGCATTAATTAACCTTAGATGTTAATATTCCTCGAGATACATATGCACTTTACTATTGAATTTACTATTCAATTCAGTAAAAAAGCAAAGATTTTCTGCTTAAATTCCTGCATATTTAAACTGCTTAGAGTAGTGCTGGCAGGTTGTAGACATTAAGTACATATTTGTAGAACAGGTTAACGAATAAGTGAATGAATGCTTTTAATTTCTTTTAAATTGTATTTAGTGTACTTGACTTAAGAATTTTTAAATTGCCTCTAAAATAAGGATATTTAATGAAAGAGTCTTGTCAGAGAAAATCAAAACATTTTTTACAAATTTTTAAAAACTGTAGTTATTATAAATGCAGAAATTAGGTCAAAATTTTAAAAATTAATAGCCCTCTGGGGGAATATTTCAAAACACCTTATTTCTTAGGATAATTATATTCTTAGAATCAAAACACAAACAATTGAATGGTAAAAATAAATAAGCAAGTGAGGAAAACAAAAGCCCTTCTACTTAATTAGCTGAGCAATTTTTCACTCAGCATAATTCCCTACAGATTCATTCAAAATTTTGCCTATATCAGTAGACTATATATTGCTAAGTAGTATTCCAATTTTGTTTAACCATCCACCCATTGAAATACATCTGGGTTGTTTCCAGTTTTTGACTATTATGAATGTATCTTATGGTTATTGATTTCTAGTTTTTTCCGTGTAGCCAGAGAATATGTTCTGTATAATTTCAATTTTTAAAATTTGTTGTGGTATTTTTTATGTGGCCCAGGATATAGTCTATCTTAGTGTATGTTCCACAGGCTCTTATAAAAACATGTATTCTGCTGTTGTTGGGTGTATCATCCTATATGTGTCAATTAGATCCTATTTGTTGATTTTGTTGTTCCAATCTGTATCAGTTTCCTGTGGCTACTCTAGTAAATCACCACAAACTTGGTAGCATAACACAACATAAATTTATTCTTTCGTAGTCCTGGAGGTCAGAATCTGAAATCAAAGTGTGGATAGGGATGTGCTGTCTCCAGGGGATCTGGAGGAGAATCTGTCCCCTGCCTCTTCTATCTTCCCGTAGCTACTGGCATGCCTCGGTGTTTCTTGGCTGTGGTTGCACCACTCCAATCTCTGTCTTCTCCTCTGTGTATGTATGTAATCTCCTTCTGCTTCTCCCTGATAAGGATACTTGTGATAAGTATCAGATGGTGTTATAATTTTTGTTTCAATCATCACATATGATTTAGACAACTCATGAGGAGAAGGATAATCTATTCAGGTCTTTCTAGTCTTTCTGTTCTTTTTTCCTTCCCAATGCTCTGATTCCTTCTCTTATTTTCTTTCTGTTTGAAGATCTTTCTTTAATCATTCTTTAAGGGTAGGTCTGCTAGGTCAAAGACTTTTAGTTTTCTTTTGTTACAGATGTCATTATTTCCCCTTCACTCTTGAAGGACAGTTACCCCAGATATAGAATTCACAGTTAACACTTCTTTTCTTTCAGTATTTAAAGAAAATGTGCTTTCTTCTGGCTTCCATAGTTTCAGATGAGAAATCTACTGTCATTTTAATTAGTGTTCCCTGTAAGTAATGCATCATTTCTCTCTGGCTCAAGATATTTTCTTTAAATTTAGTTTTCAGAAGTTTAATTATAATGTGTCTTGAAGTGGATTTCTTTGAGTTTATCCAATTTGAGGGTCGTGTAGCTTGTTCAATCCATGGGTTTATATCCATCATCAAATTTGAGACATTTTCAGCCATTATTTCTTCAAATGTTTTTTCAACCGTACTCTTTCTCCTCTCCTGGGATTTCATTCTATTTTCTCTCTCTATTCAGATTGAGTAAATTCTATTGAACTATCCTCACATTTACAATTCTATCCTCTGTCATCTCTGCTCAACTTTTGAGCCCACCCAGCAAGTTTTCTATATTTGTTGTATTTTTCAATTCTATGATTTCCATTTTATTTTATTTTTGAGGAAGATTAGCCCTGAGCTAACATCCACTGCCAATACTCCTTATTTTGCCGAGTAAGATTGGCCCTGAACTAACATCCATGCCCATCTTCCTCTACTTTATGTGTGGGACGTCTGCCACAGCATGACTTCATAAGAGGTGCATAGGTCCATGCCCGGGATCCAAACCAGTGAACCCCGGGCTGCTGAAGCAGAGCGCATGAACTTGACGACTATACCACTGGGCTGACCCTTCCATTTGGTTATTTTTCTATCTTCTATTGCTTTACTAAGATTTTCTAATGTTTTGTTCTTTTCAAAAGAATTTGTAATTGTTTGTTGAAATATTTTATGATGTCTTCTTTAAAATTCTTGACAGATAATTCCAGTATTTGATTCATTTTAGTATTGGCATCAATTAATTGACTTTTTAAATTCAAGATGTGATTTTCCAGGTTCCTATTATGATGGTTGGTTTTGTATTATATCCTGGACAGCTTGGTTATTATGTTAGAAGACACTAGATCCTATTTAAATTTTTTATTTTAATAGCAATTACTCTAGGTTGGGCATGCAAGTCCTGGCCTGCTTTTGTAGGCTGCAGCTGCAATGATAGTATAATTTTCAGAGCTTATAGGTGCTGTTTTCGTCTGCTTGTTTTATTTCATGCCTCTGGAGCTCCCACCTGTCCTTGTTAATGCTGCTTGAGGTGGCAGAACAAGCTTCCTGAGGCTAGGTGTAATGCAAAGGAGGAGGGGTTTTTGCCTGTGTAAATAAAGTGTACTTCCTGGCTGGGCGTTTATTGTGGCAGGATCCCTCTTGCTGGTGACTCTAGCCATGTGATGCCTTGGATGGGGGTTTGTGAGAGGGAGAATCTCAGGACTATGAGGACATAGAAATTTTGGGGGCTGGGCACTTGTCTCCTACTTTTTTTGCTAGAGCTAATTCTTCAAAAGTGAATGTTACTCTGTGAGAACAAAAACCCTTCTGGTCACCAGGGACATATCATTCTCTTTCTGCTTTCATAAGTTATATCCTAGAGATCTGAAATTACATGTAAAAGTGACCTTTTTACTGAACTGAATTTAAGTACAAAGGCATGCAAGTAGTTATTTTATCTACATCAATAGCCACAACTTCTCTCTTTTCAACTGCCTGTTGTCAACATCTCATTAAGGATATTTTGCCATCACATTGATTCGTATTTAGAATTGTTATTTCCCCTCACGCCCCTGCCCATCATGCTTCCTGAGTGGTTAAGAGCATGTCCTCTGGAGCCAATCCAACTTGGGTTTGCACGCTGACTCTGTTGTTCGTTAGTTGTGTATTCTTAGCAAGTCTCTTTACCTCCCTAAATTTCATCTGAAAAATCAGGATAGTTATAGCTAGCATAAAATAAAATTCAATAACCATATATAAATTTAGTACTCAGCATAGTACTTAGCCATACAAGTATTCAATTGATGTGTTGAGTCAGCTACAGGCATCATCCTCATCAACATCATTATCATTATCATCTCTGTTTTATAGATAAAGAAACTGAGGCTTTGAAAGGATAAGTAGTTGAACCTAGGTCAGTTTGCACACTTAAGTGTCACAAGAGCTGGAATTCAAATCCAGGCATGATTTCTTCCAAATCTTTCTTTTCTGACCATTATAACACTGCTACAAATGCTTATCTCATAAAACTTGAATATCCATGACAGTGTAGGTTAGTCCATATTTTGGATGTGCAAAAATATAAGAATAGGTAGTATGCAGTTATATGACCGGGATATACTTAATTTTCAATTAATTCTTAATTATAGTGGTAAATATTTTTGTAGAGATATCAATGCATAAAAATAGAAATAACACAGGTAATTTGACAGAACCCAACAACCAAGCTTTGTGATAAGATGATTTTTAACCCCTTTGCCGAGAGTCAAATATTCCCCTTTATTATGCTTAACCAGTTTCTGAAATCTGGTAAATTTAAAGACAGTTTATTTTTCATATGCCTTATGCTATTTCATTAAAACTTTCGTATAATTTATGATGCAATAAAAACTTAGCTGTTTTTCAATTTAATGCACTTTTCCACAAATCTGTTTTCTGTACATAAAAATATGTAGTTCCTTTAATAGTTTTACACTTTGCTTAATTAATAAATACAGATTGTAATGAATTTCTGAATTTATAATTATAATGAAACAAAAATAATTCAAGAAGAATAATTTATGTTATTTTCCTATTAGAATAAAACTGAATTTATGACAGAGACACAAATGCTCAATTGAATTTGCACAATTATTAAATAAGGAAAAAATTCTCTGGTAAAAAATATAAAAAAGGGACATTATTTACTCTGTATATTGGGGCTTCTCATTGATGAGTTGTTTTTATGTAGTGTAGGAGATAAACCATTATTTTTTCTCTCAGGCTCTCCTGATTCAGAAATTTCAAAAAACCAACTAACGGCCAAGAATAGATTTATGTTTTATATTTTTGAGATAGCAATATAACATTCAACTCAGCTTCTTTGAAGGTAAAAAAAAGCTCTCGTTTATTACATCTAGAAAATAAATATAATATTATTTATGAATGTACACACATACTGATTCTGTATATAAAATAGAGAGATGGTGGCAAGGGCGAAAAAGAAAAAGGTCCATTTGTGATGGGAAATGTGGGAGCTGATATGTAGGAAGAAAAGAGAAAGGAAAAGGAAGAGCCAATGAGGAAAACCAGTGATGAGAGAGAAAGGGAGCAGGAGAGAAACAGACCAAATGAAGAGAGGATGTTGAAAACCAGTCAGTCCAAAGAACAAAAGAGAGAAGGGAGAAGGAAGCAAGATGCAGAAGAAAAAGAAAATAATTAGAAAGAAATGTGAGGGGAGAGAGACCAGAGAGAAGTCTAAATCTAAGGGCATTAGAGCTTTGCTTTTACCCTAAATCTTAAGAAAAGAGTTAATCTAATTCTTAACTGTGAGGTTGTATATCTATGTATATATTTGTGTAATATGTTTGTGTATAATGTGTATCTTCCTTACTAATCTAACAGTGGGAAAGAATGTATCATTAGCAACACTCACCCCCCCCCCCAAATCATATCAAACATATATAAAACAATCTGGAAATACTTTTCAAAACAATTATTTTCTTTGTATTCAAACCATAGCCTGCAGTCTTTTTAGAGCCTACTCTATTCTCTGGGCTGTATAGATTTGGGTCCCCCATACTGTGATATCTTTGAAAAGGGAAGCTTATTTTATCTTTTTATGCCTATCACCCAGAGCAGTACTAGAAAATTAAAACACTCCATAAATACTTAGATGAATAAATGAGAATATTATGTATAAAAGGATGAAATACTGAACACTAACAGAAACTTTACATAAGGTAGATTGAACATTTCATTTCACAAAAATTATAACATCAAGCAAGGATTCAATTTTATTTCCTTATATAGACTAAATCTTAGTGATTGGTGCAAGGGGAACAAAGTAAGACATATTTTGCAGGCTTAAAAATTCAAGTCTCTGTAGTTTTACCCCGTATTTGTTCTATGCCTCTAGTCTAATCAACTGGCCTAACTGCTTCATGCTATGAAGAACAAGAGAAAATATATATATTTTTTATATATATAAGCACATTCCATGTAGTGTGGAATGTGGAAAGTGATGTAGATGAAACTGAAGCACAGTCTTAGTTGGTCAACTCTGGCTGTTCTCTCCAGGTAGCAACCAGCTTCCTCTCCAGGTGTGCTGAAATACCTTATTCTAACCCAAATAACTATATTTGGATAGCCATATCCTAAATCCATTTTTTTTCCCTGCTGGTGCTCATCCCCTCTGAGTGTTCCTTAGGACACCAAGCTAGGATGGCATAAGCCTGTGTTCACTAAGATTTCCATTAAACATCAGTTCCCCAAATTCTCCAGTTAAAGAACACAGAAAGGAGGAATAGATTTAAATGACTACATCTTCAGATTCTTTATCTTATTAACTGAATTCCTTTAGTGCTATCTTGATTTTGGGAGTTTGTTTTTAGCTTATATTGAACATGCTAGTTGATGATAGTTATTTTCTGGTAATACTGGCTTAATGATATCTAGTTTAAATTTTTATTTTTGAGACCGAGTGAATTATCCACTAATCTAGTCAGTGCAAAGACTACTATATTTTCAAAGGACTACAACTAGTGGACAAATGACTTACATCAAGCCAAACAATTATTTTGATTCATTTTAATCTCCTGGACTTATTTTATGAGTGTTATTTTAGTGACAGTTAAATGTGGTTCCTTTGACAGATGGATTTATTTTAATTCTATTACTATTAAGCAGGTTGAAGTTTTTTGAACTGGCTTGTGAACAAGTTTCACGATGTATCTGGGTATAATTTCATTTTGAATGAAAATGTTTTCCTGTTTCATTTCTCATTGATCAAACTTTCCATTTCATCATAGTCTTTAGAAAGTGGCCAAGTGAGAGACAATAACAAATGTTTCTCTTTAGAACCATAAATTTTACACTGGCTGTAAATCATATTTAAATTTGCTTATATGAAAGCAGAAAATCAGTAGAACTAATAAAACTCTTCTTGTTCTTTCTCTTCATCAGATAAGTTAATTTTTGTGAACCTACTATGTGAAGAGCCCTGATCAAAATTCCATGTTAATTTTGCAGGTGATGGAAGTCAAAGGACAAATGATCCATGTCCCAGAATCAAATTCCATTTTATTCTTGGGCTCTCCATGTGTGGACAAGTTGGATGAACTCATGGGCCGAGGGCTGCATCTCTCGGACATCCCTATCCATGATGCCACCCGAGATGTCATTTTGGTTGGTGAGCAAGCAAAGGCCCAAGATGGCTTGAAGAAGAGAATGGATAAATTGAAGGCAACTTTAGAAAGAACTCACCAGGCCCTGGAAGAAGAGAAAAAGAAAACAGTGGATCTTCTATATTCTATCTTCCCTGGCGATGTAGCCCAGCAACTGTGGCAAGGGCAGCAAGTGCAGGCCAGAAAGTTTGACGATGTTACTATGCTCTTTTCGGACATTGTTGGCTTCACAGCCATATGTGCCCAGTGTACTCCCATGCAAGTGATCAGCATGCTGAATGAACTGTACACCAGATTTGACCACCAGTGTGGATTTTTGGATATTTATAAGGTAATGGGGTTTAGTTACTTATATATAAATACTTTTTTTTAATTTTTATTTTTTTCGGATGTACATCATATTTCAAATTCTGTGTACATTACATCATGTTCACCACCCGAACACTAATTATAGTGCATCCCCTCACTTGTGAACCTAATCACCCCTTTTGCCCTCCCCCCTCCCCGCTTCCCCAATGGTAACTACCAGTCCAATCTCCAATGCTATGTGTTTTTTTGTCGTTTTTATCTTCTACGTATGAGTGAGATCATATGGTATTTGACTACTTTTTAATGGTAAATTGTCATCTAAATTAAATTGGAAACATACAATTTTCTTTTTCCTATTTAAACTTGATATTAAATGATGGATATCTCTTTCATTTGGAAATATTTATACAGAATACAAGTATTTCTGCTTTCTGAATAAACTTTCATTATGAGTCAATTTATGCTATTGACATAGGTAACTGAATCATGATATTGCTCAGTAAGGAAAGATTCTCTAGAGCTAGTCCTCTAAATTCATTACCATTAAAAAATTAAACTTGCTGATTTCTTAGAGAGCAGGATTCCAATATAAACTAAGAATTTTATGTTGGCAATTACAAGAAACAATTTATGTTAAAATATGCATTGAATTATCAGTTAAATCTTAGTTAATCAGAACTTTGCATTTCATTGTCAATTGTCAGGTCTCTCTAATTCTGAAAGAATACATGTAAATATTCTAGCTATTGCCCAAATGACCAATGGTTTTTGGTGGAAGCATGTTCGTTTTCTAAGCTACACAATGGCAGAGCTTTGAAAATGGGTACCATTTGTCAGTCTGATTTGGTGAACTCCTTATTAATTTCTTATTAAAATCATAGCAACATCTTGAGTGATTCAGCCCCATATCTACCTAATGAATAATTCTGTAACTTTACATAGAATTTCACATGGATTGTACAATGTCAGGGTGCATGGGTTTTTTATATGAAGAACAGCAGTTACTTTTAGTATAAATAAACAGCAGTGAGCTTTAGGTTTTTATTTTCTTCTTTACAATTCCATCTAGATCACTATTTCTCTTTATAGTGTGATCTGCACATAAGCAGATTCAGCAAGAGCCTGTCTGCTTCATAGTGTAGTTTGATGTTATGATCCAGAGAGTAAGTTTTCATTAAGGTGTATCTCCTTTAGAGAAAGATGTTTGCTAGTTCCATTATGTGTAATATTCAGCCAATGTTAAATATTTTAGTAAGTCCTTTCTGAGTGCTAAACGTTCAGTCTGAAGTAGGTATGAGGGTTTTGCTTTGTTATACAAAATAAGAGTCCTTGTAAATTATATTTATCTTCCTTATAACTTACTGTTATATAATTTATGGTAGAGAGAGCCAAATGTCTGATCCTAAACCAAAGAGAGAGTACAATGAGTCTGTCACTGTTATACCCAGTGATTTTCAGAAGAAAGAGCAGATGGGCCTGAATTTGCCAGCACTTTCCTTCCTCCAGACTTTGACACTATTGCCCTAGTCTCTGCAAGCACCAATCTCCTCCTTCTAAACCACTGATTTGCTGTGTTAGCTTCCTCTAGCTAAAGCAGTCATATGTTATTTTTGGCCCTCAATTCATGCAACTAAATGAGAATGATAAATAGATAAACAGGTTCTCCTTTGCTAAAACATGGAAATTCCTGATTTAAATATAAGTGTCAGCTAGGTTTTAAGAAGAGAAGAAATGAGCTATCTTCTGAGGCTATGAAAACTATTTCAAGGTTTAAAAATATAGTTACATTTCACGGACTTCAATCAAGTCTCCCTTCTCTTGAGATAAGCTAAGACACCTCACGGAAAAAGAAAATCTGTGGGAATATCCTCTATGACCCTCAAATTTTCCTAAATGTTATTAAACTGGATAGTTTCATGTAGTCATAAATAATTATCAACGAGTTTTAAGTTACAAAATGGATCTCCTCTTTCTCCGATACTCACAGCCATGCTTTCCATCTTTCATATATATATTGAAAAATAAAGCAATTCTTGTTCAAAAATTCTCTTAAACTGAACTTGAAATTTTAGCAATAAATTACAAAGTAATATGATTCCAGAGCCAGGTGTTTTTAACATATCTTCAATGCCAATATGTGTATGCATCTGGAATAGGTCTATCGGGCAACTTTAATGTTTACTCAGAGTTATAGGGGTTGAGTTTGGAGGATCCAGACTAGGAATTGCAATATGTCCTGAAACCAGAGCGATGATGGTATGGCCAGAGAGAGGGAGAGACAAATAAAGGGACAATATTACTCTTGTGTAATCTTGTGTATCTTGTGTAGGATAAAATGAAGTATATTATGAGAAATATATCAGGAGGGATACAAATTAGAAATCTTCTGTCTGACCTGCTTAATTTAAGATTTCTAATCACTGTCATCATTCCACCTTATTTTCTAGAAAATTTACACAGTGCTATTTTATACCATGAAATATTTGCTAAATTTGTAATTGCTATTGAGAAAGAAATCTCAAAAGTGATAGAATTTTTTTAAGGACCATAACTCTGCTGATTTTCTAAAATGAAAAAGAGTTTTGCTGGATTTAAAGTATGTGTAGAATTTTCTGTGGAATAATTATACCACAGAGAAAAATAAGATATAGTCCACTTTTGTTTTATATTAGAAATGTGAAAAGAAACCAGGTAAAGCTGAATGCCAAGGAAGAAAACAACTAGGGAACTAGAAGGAGTGCCCCATAGGGGACATTCAAAGGCTGCTACTCCACAGTAAGGCTCCAATCTCTAAGTTTATAGTTGTCCCTCTTTTGGTCTTCTTATTATTCCATGTTTTCCTGTCATTAAGGAGATGGATGCAGTGACAAAATATACTTCCAGTGGTAGAATTCAGCTAAATTTGATCATAATAAGAAAGTTCTGCTAAAATAATCAAACCTTCTATAATGTAGTAGGTTTAGGAAGAAGCTATAGATTTTACTGTGCATATTTCAAGCATTGAGAGAATTAAAGCCTTTATATTGCTTGACTGCCAGGATGTTACATGTGTATGAATACTAAGTAAGAGCTAGGTAAGTCGAAGGAAGCATTGATTATAATTTTGATCCTCTTATACTTAGAAAAGCAAATATTCAGTAAAAAATCAACGTAAATAGTGCACTACATACTATTTTGCTCCTTAGGTTTTATAGGGTATAGAGAACGAACAAAATAAAGAACTGGTAACTCTAACTTTTTAAATCAATGACATACGATAATAATAAATAATAATTAATAATAATAACAGCATTGACTGTTGAAGCAACCTAATGTAGGTTTTGCCTCATTTATATTTTTGTCTTTGCCAGGCCTTTAGCTTGAAATAAGGGAGAAGCAAGGAGAATGATGAGTCTTTCTCCACGCTTTTCTCATTGCATTAAGCCAAGGCTACAGTACCCCAGTGCTAACTTAAATACACTCCATAGAGCTCTCATCTTTTCACCTTTAATTGCTTTCTTGACTTCACTTTCTTCCAGTTCTATGACCCATAAAGCTAAGATACTAGATGTATCTACCTCATGGTTATATCGTGAGCATTTCAATGAGCTGATATATACAACGTGCTTAGAACAGTACCTGATGTATAGTAGTAAATGTACATGTTAGTTGTCATTATTGTTTCTCAGACAAGTGTATCTGGACATATGGGGTTATGTATCATGTGATTATTTTTTATGTTTTGTATGTACATAACTATAGTGCACCCGGTGCTTTTTAGAAAAGAATAAAATATGATCTCATTTAATCTCCCATGATTAACATGTGGAATTGCTATATTATCTCCATTTTCTGATAAACTTCTTTCAGAAAGGTTAAATAATCCAGATAATATAGCTAATAAGTCAAAATTCGAACAGAGACTCATCTGATTCTAAAGCCTACAATTTTTCAACAAGTCTAGGCTTGGACTAGACAAAGATTAAGTAATAAAAACAAGAAGTGGAAACTTTATCAAAACTATGTTACATGATCAATAACTATAATTATACTATCAAATTATGAAAAAACCTCTATGAACATCTTATCCAAATATGCCCCCATCCCTTCCAGTTGCAAACAGTTCAGAGTTCTGAGAAGCTGCATCATCAAAAGTTGGGGACTCTCCATCTGCCACCCTCCCTTTTTGTCAGAAACTAGCTAGCATCTTCTCCCTTATCCCTCTTATGGAGAAGTAGCACACTAAGAAGGGGACATTGGGTCAATGATCCCAAGTGCAGGCAATAAGGGGTATAATTTAAAAATAATTAAACTGAATAAGAGTTGATGTTTTTTAAATCACCTTGCCCAGGCAACTCAAAAAAATATTAGTAATAAAATACTTTTCTCTGTCAGGTGGGGGGTAGTGGAATATTCCCATCACAAACCCTAAACTTGGTTTGCAACTGTTGGTTGAGTTAAACACTGAGTATCGGTGTCAGGCTTGGGTTGGGAGAAGGGATAGAAAGACAAGATAGGGCAGTCAAGAAACACCAGGACCAGAATTCTGTTAAATCAGGGAATCTGATGTTGAGAATCTGAAAAACAACATAAGGTTCATGTTAGCAAGGGAATTCAGGAATTCTAAGTCCAGGTGGAAAAGCTGAGTCCAGCAGAGTAGTAAGGGAGAGAAATCCAGGTTCACTCTTAGGGGACACAAGACCTTGGGACTGGGCACAAGGGGACTGGTTTACAGGAACTGGAAACCAGGCAGGAAGTATAAAGACTGTCATCAGAACAAACTGTGATACAGAACCAGAGCCATTTCCCTGGCTGGGACCAGACTTAGAGCCAGAGTAAGCCTAGGTCCCCCTCTATAGAGTCAAAAGGGAACCAAATATGGCCACTGCATCAAAGGATACATAGATGTCCGCTGAGCTTTTAAATGCTAAAACAGGAGTTAGATCCACAGAGATGCTGGAGTTAGCAGGTTCGTTCTATCCATTCTTGAAAGTGAATAGAATACATTTGCGGACACTCTGGGCATTAATACAATTTCAAAATTGCGACAGCTCGAGTTCTTCTGAAAATCCCCAAAGACCAATGGAAACACTGTGTTGGCTTTATAAGCTCCAAACCTGCATAAATATGATACCAATATAAAGGGATAGAAAAGCCATTAAGATCATGTACATTTTACTTAATTTATATAAGTAGATTATTATGCTTTAGTCTCCTATTAACTATAGACTCCTATTAAATATAACTTCTTAACTACTTTGTGGAAAAAAGTCTATACATTCTAAAAATAAATACAGAATGCAGAAGTAAACGTTGATAAATATCCATGATGGGAAGGTTTATATATAAGGTGATCAGAGTTCAGTTTTGAGTGGGCATGTTAACATCCCAGGGAAACAGAGTCAGACAAGCTCTTCGAGTTCAGAGGTCTTAGTGGAAACCACCTACACTTTGCACTGATGGGCTAGCAGTTTGTAAATTGGCTAAGGAGCTACATCAGACTTGAATCTCCTTCTTTAACCTCCTTGGTGAGAGCTGAAAGCAGACATTTTTCATAAAGTTACAAGGCTACAGAACTCTATGCCTCAAGAATTTTGATTTGTCTTGACATTTGACAATATGGAGCTACTAAAGCCAGCTGTTCACTGGACCTTCAGCCAGGCTTCAGAAAATGAAACAGAATCTCAACGATGCCTCTTCAGTGTGAATGGGATTTTGCAGAAAACAAATAAAATGCTTGTCTTCCTTCTTGTTTTGTTTTATGATAAAATACCCTTTCAGAGTACTTAGGTACTTAGGTTATTCTTGGAATTTTATAAATATGTATATTATTTTACTCTATTTCTTGGCACTAAGTGCCAGTCCCATTTAGTAAAGAGGGACTGGTTCATTTTTTTCCCCAAGATTTACATATTTTCTGCATTAATGATCAGTGCACACACTTCTGAAATTGAAAGCTGCTAAAGGTTTATACTGGCTGTTTTTACTGGCTTGCATCAACATCAATGCTGTTTACTTTTGCCATAATTTCATTGGAAATGAAGTAACTGTCTTCTAGGAGGTCTAGAAAAGGGGAATTTCTGAAGTAAAAAAATTATTCAATTCATTTTTTCACTCATTCAATAAACATTTTTGACTCACTCACTTGATAACAGGGCATGACTTGCATAGAAGTCTACAAAATGTTATGGAAATTAACATATATTTTTAGCACAATTTTAATGAGTAGAAAAGAACTAATTTATGTGCTTTAGAAGGTAAAGTGAAAAGTCACAGATAAGCATTCTGTTCTGATATCTTTTCTACTGGGGGGATTATATTGTCAGTTTCAAAATACCGTAATGCCTAAAAATTACCTGACAAGAGTTTTGCCTCATCTACACTTTTGCCTTTGGCAAGCATTTGGGCTGGAGTCAAGGGAAAAACAAGGAGAAGGATGGATCCTTTTCCACGTTCCTTTCATTCCATTCAGCTAAAGCTGCTGAATCCCAGCGCTGTCTTAAGAACACTACTTGGAGTTCTCATCTTTCCACTTTTAACCACTTGTTTAACCTCTCTGCTTCAGTTTCACCATCTGTAAATAAAGAGACTAATTTTGTCTACTTCATAGTTATATTTTATGAGATTTTAAATGAAACACATGTAAAATGCTTGTTACAGTGTCTGGTCCATGGTAGTGAGTATAAATGTTAACTGTCATTTCTCAAATAGATGTTTCTGGGCGTATATGGTGAATGGTTGTGTGTTTTGTGTGCATATGCTTGTGTGTGCATGTGTTTGTATGCACATAAATATTGTGTATCCAGAGCTTATTAGAAATAGATAAAATGCATGTTTGCTTGGGTTCATTCTTTCAGATTATTAGAATCACATTGCATTCCTGCTACGGAAGGGGAAGGAGAGAGAGGGAAAAAACCAAGGGGCAAGAAAGACAACTGCCTGAAATGCATTATTTGTATCATCTTCCCTGGGTCCTCATGGATTCTTATTCTGGAAGATGAGTCCATAGTTTGTCTTCATAGATCTTCTTTATCTGAATAGGCTGAGTTACAATATGGAATTGATGAAGATGACTGTTTCTCCAAGTAATATTGACTTGTGCAATGTCAATGACCAACACTATGAAACTGAACCTAAAACATTTATTTTTTTACATTTTAATATGACAATTGAATTATTTTCCTTTAGTGTTGTGGCAAATTCTGAAACGGTTAGAAGGCTAAGATAATTTGTATTGCCAAGCAGAAACCAAAATTGATGAAGTGCCTTACTGAATTTATCAAACGAAGTGTTCTGGGGTTGTTGTTTTTATCCCTAATGATTTTCAGTTTTCTAAAGAGTGGTGGCAACTGCTAAAAGATTGATTTTTTTTTTGTAATACCAAGTGTTGTGGACTAAATGTTTGTGTCCTCTGAAAATTCATTTGTTGAAGCCCTAGCGCCCGGGGTGATGGCATTTGTAGGTGAGGCCTTGGGAAGGGTAATTAGGTTTAGATGAGATTTTGAGGAAGGGGCTTCATCATGGGGTCAGCATCCTTATAAGCAGAGGAAGAGACCAGAGTTCTGTCTTTCTGCCATGTGAGGACTCAGGGAGAAGGTGGTCATTTGCAAGCCTGGAAGGGAGTCTTCACTGGTGATCTGAATCGCTCGGAACCTTGATCTTGGATTTCCCAGCCTCCAAAACTGTGAGAAAGAAATTCCTATTTTTTAAGCCACCTGGTCTATGGCATTTTGTTATAGCAGCTTGAGTGGAATAAGACACCAAGGAAATGTATTTCAATTCTAAAAACAGTCTGGAAACTCTAGCAAGTTTTCTTCGTCTATGAGGCCCATGCTGTTAGAATTTCCTTTATCTATGGGGATAAATGTTACCTCATGATGCAAGTGAAAGATTTTTTACTAGCCTTTATGGAGTTTATGTCATTGCACAATGTCTCTCTTTTGTGTATCCATAAACTGTAAAGAAGTTAAGTTCTAAGCTCAAACTGCATGTTTGCCCTTGTTACTAGCACCTTTATCAGAATAATGTGAGAAACTAGCATTTTTAGTTTGTATGCATTTTGCACTTTTAAGTTTTACTACCTAGCTAGTTACTTGCTCCAATATATTTGTTAAAAAATTCCCTTAAAAATTTCAAATTTTCTTCATAAGGAATTATTGTCATTAAATAATCATTTCTGTTGCCCTGAGGTCATTTAGCTGAGGATTTCTGGCAAACTTTAAAATGTGAATATGTCAGTTATGCTCCCATCAAGGTTCATTGTGCCTGGGGATTGGATAAGTTTACTAAAATGGAAATTGATCTTCCAGACAGGACAGCTACCTTTCACCTGACTGACAGGATAGCCTCAATGCAATCTGCAAATCTTATTGAATTGGGTTATTTCTGTTACCTTTTTCACCAAACCTTTAATTAATGCTGTTGTGTAGCAGAAATGCTGTACATAATTCTCTCACTATTTACCACTTAAAGTGCAAATTCTTTAAAGCAAAATGGAACTAAAAGGATGAAATACACATTTGCTAAATTCAAACTGTGTGCCAGACACAGTGCTCGATGCCTTAACTGTGATATTTTACTTTCTAGAAGAACCCTGTGGGATAGGTCACTTTTGAAGATGAGTTTAGTATGTGACACAGACGCCATTTGAATTTAGTTCTAATTCAGCTAAAAGCTCATATTTTAAAAACAATGGTTGAAATCATTCATCTATCAGATAGATAGTGTTCCTAATTAGTTAAATGCAGAACTAGGACCAAAGATTGTTCTAGCATTTATATATATATATTTCATAAATTGGTATCCTCTATCCAGTAACTTTGACAATCACCAGGCAAATTTCATGTCTTTAAAATGAGAACAATGGTATGTCACAGGACTGTTCAGAAGGTGAAAAGAGCTAAAAGCCAAAGACTTTTGTTATGAACGTGAGGCCCTTGACATAATAGTTGGAGAATGAGTTTGATTTTTAAATTGCAATTTGAATTTTAGCCTAGAGTGAAAAATATAACTAGGTCTTCTTTTTTAAGGAATTCAACAAGTCTGCACTGTTTTTTAATATGTGTTGGAGTTCATAAAGTCTTGTTCTCTTTGGCTCCAGGAAGCTAGAGAGGATCTTTATGCAGAAGTTAAAAGAATAATTTCAGCCCAGTAGAAGATCCTTGTGAAAGTCAGTGTTCCCAACAAAGAGATAGATTGGCTAAAGTCGTATACTCTGCTCACTGGAGTGATTCAAACACTAGCTACAATCTTTTGATGGGACAGGTAAAAGCCATTCTCAAAAGGTCCCTTGATTCTATGAGATCCTGATTCTCCATGCTCAATGTTGAAACTGTATGTGGTTGGCTAGGAAAATATTCCTAAAGTGCACATCAACCCTGCTGACTCCCTATAAATAGGTTATTCACATATGGGAAGTTTAGAATGATTTTTTTTTTATTTTTGTAAACATCTTTTAAAGTGGAACAATGAGAATTTAACTTTATCTTAAATTCAAATTAAAATGATTGTAAATCTTTTTACATTTTGATGCATTTTTCTACCTTTGAAATGGTCAACATGGCTTTGAATAAGCTGGAAAACTGTAAGAAATCAGCTGAAGCAAAATTCTTGATAGACTACTGATCCAGTTCTGTGTGTGTGTGTGTGCCCATTTGTTGGAATTTATGAAAGCTGCATATTAAGATAATGCTGTTCTTAAGATAGTCCAAAGCAATATTTTTTAATTTCATATTTTCCTTTGATAGTCAAAGTTTGATATTGTATAGATTTTCTCTACTGTCATAAAAAGAAAACTTTGCATATCCCTTTCCACTTACTAAATTCCATTACTAATTATCATTGCCTCATAAACGATAGGGCATATTTCAGCCCTTGGATAAAGGAAGGTCCTTTGACTGTCAGGGAAAGGTCAGATGAGGACTGTTGAAGTTGCTTATGATGGTGCAATGAGAGTTAAGTGTAGGGGAAAGGATATTGGATATCAAGCCTGAAACCTGAATTTAGTTGTCTTTGTCACTTAATTGAGTAAGTCACATAACCAATTTGTGCTTCTGCTTCTATAAAATGGGAACGATAGTATTGGTCTCACATTTTTTGTTGCAGTTTACGTATGAAACATGCTCAGCAAATTATTGTTGGGAATTTTTGCTATTCACAATTCTAAATAATAACAATATTTGTGGAAAATAGATTGTGAATTAATGAACAGTACAAGCAGTTGACTCCATTTGGAGTCACTCATATGAAAGAAGACCAAGGCCAGAGAGAGTATCTTGGGGAATGTGCAATGAAGGGAGGGAAGGAGATTGTCTTGGTCCATCCAGTATGCTATAACAAAAATACCATAGATTGGGAGGCTTACAAACAACAAAAATTCATTTCTCACAGTTCTAGAAGCTGGGAAATCCAAGATCAAGGTATTGGCAGATTTAGTGTCTAGTGAAGGCCCACTTCCTGGTTCTTAGATAGCTGTCTTCTTGCCATGTCCTCACATGGTAGAAAGGACAAGGGAGCTCTCTGGGTTCTCTTTTATAAGGACATTAATCTCATTCATCAGGCCTCTGCCCTTGTGTCTTAATCACCTCCCAAGTTTCCGCATCCATATGCCATCACATTGGGAATTAAGTTTCTACATGTGAATTCAATCTATAGCAGAGACTGATATTTGTTGAATGCCTAATATGTGCTGGGAACCATGCTAAATTCTTTACATATGTTTATTGGTTTATTTTGTCTTCAACAAATAATTATTGATCACCTACTGTGTTCTAAGTACTAAGTTAGGCTTTGGGGCATAATGGTAAATAAGACAGGCATGGTTCATATTCTTAGGTGCTTATAATTGAGCATTGAGAATAGACATTAAACAAATAATTACACAGCTAATTAATAGTTAATTAAAATTGTGATTATAGCTAGCAAGGTATAAAGTTATCTCATTTAATCTTTTCAGCAACCTTGTAAAATAGATATTATTTCCCTTTCACAGAAGAAGAAAATGAAACTTAAAAAGGTTAAACAACCTCTTTGAGGTCACAAAGTTAAAAGGTGGTGGGTTTTGCATTGCTCATACTTTTTCCATCCCAGAAGGCTGCTCTGGGAGGTCTCAAGACTACGTGATTTTAAGTAGGTCCACAACTTCGCTGACCACTTTCTTCCATTTATACCTTGAAGAAATGTTTCTTGAGCACTTACCATGTGTCAGGCACCACACCACATAGTGAGCAAAGTAGACAAGACGTCTGCCTTCATGGAGTTTACAGTCTAATGAGGAAGATGGCAATTAATCAACACTCACAAAAATCTGTAATTATAAACTGCAATAAGAATGACTAAGAAAAGTTATGTGATGTTATGAGATCATATAATAGAGACATTTGGTTTAGTCTAGGAGTCCATGAGGACACCCCTAAGGAGGTGACTTCTGAATTGAGATCTAAAGGATGAGTAGGAGTTAACCAGGTAGAGGAGATATTAAGAGGAGAGGATTCCAAGCAGCGGGATCAGGATATATAAGGCTCTGAGTCAGAAAGGAACATGTTGAAATTGTAACAACTAAATGAACATCAGTGTGGTGAAACTTGGAGAATGGGAAAAGGTAAGATAAGATTAAGATACGGAGAGAGGTAGGAGCTAGAAACTATAGATATTTTAGCCATTTCACGGATTTTGGTCTTAATCATAAAAGGAAAGTGAAGTCATTAAATAATTTTGAATAGAGGAGTGACACAAGTAGATTTGCTTTATAAAAATCACTTTAACAATAGTGTGGGGTATAGATTTGAGGGGGGTGGTTAGTGGACAAAAGTAGAACATAAGGCTATTATTGCCAGAAGTCAGATGAGAGATGGTGGTAGAACTACCTGGGCTCGCAAGATAGGGAAAAGAGGCTTGTTTAAATTTTGGTACCCTGAGGGAAGTGATCAATTTTGTCTACTTAATGGAACTACTTCCATTCCATCATTCGTGCATATCACCTGACCACCTGAATATATTCTTATTTTGGCATTATGTAGGTTCAACCTGAGTTGATTGAATAGACATTTTAGAGTCACATAGCGATGATTTTGGTTTTGAAAGGTAATTTACACATTATCTAATTGACCTAGCTCTTGATAGAGATGTTTATAATACAATTCGACTTAGTCATAATTCTCTAAGTGTATACTGTGCTAGCCCCTGCAGGACTTAAAAAGATAAGTAAGACGTTGTCCTTGCCTTCAAGTTAAATGACAGCAGTCTAGACAGGATGATAGTAGAGAAAGTATAAATACAAATGACTGCAGTATAAGAGATGTAGAAGCCAAATTTTATTGGTGGTTCTAAAAGAAGCAAAGATGACATCCTACTGAAGGATTGGGGATACTTTCAGAAAAGAGATAGCATGAAAAATGGACCTGGAAACATGTGACAAATTTGACTCATGAAAGAGGGGTTGGGGAAGGTGTATTTTCTAAAACTACGCTTAATCTGGGAGGATAAAAGATAGTAATTCCATAGATATCTGAGTCTAGTAAGCCTTATGGAAGTTAGATTATCTTCCTTTAAAAAACCAATTATTTTTTGTATATTTCTTTTAAAAAATTATTTTGTTGAGGTCATATTGGCTTCTAACATTGTGTAAATTTCACCTGTACATTATTATAATCAATTTCTCTATAGACTGCATCATGTTCACCACCAACAGTCTGGTTTTTATCTGTCACCATACAAAGGTGCCCCTCTACCCCTAAAAACAAATTCTTAATGAAATATATCCACTTGGTTTGCTAATTCACTTGCACTTTCCTCTTTTTTAAAAAAAAGTCTATTTTTTTAGAGTAGTTTTAGGTTTAAAATAAAATTGAGAGGAAGGTACAGAGATTTCCCATATACCCCCTGTCCCCATAGCCTTCCCCATTATCAACATCACTCATCAGAATGGTTCATTTTTACCAAGGATGAGCCTACATGACACATCATAATCACCAAAAGTCCATAGTTTACCTTAAGCTTCACTGTTGTATTGTGCAAATGTTTGGGCAAATGTATAATGACATCTATCATCGCTATAATAGCATACAGAGTATTTTCACTGACCTAAAAATCTACTGTGCTCCACCTATTCACCCCCCTCCTCCACTAATCACTGGCAACCACTGGTCTTTTTGTTGTCTCTATGGTGCTGTCTTTTAGCTCTATATGTCATATAGTTGGAATCATACAGTATGTAGCCTTTTCACACTGATTTCTTTCACTTGGTAATAAGCATTTAAGTTTCCATGTTTTGTTGTGGCTTGTTAGCTCATTTGTTTTTAGGGCTGAATTGTATTCCTTTGTCTGGATGCACTACAATTTATTTGTCCATTCATTTACTGAAGGACATCTTGGTTGTTTCCAAGTTTTGACAATTATGAATAAAGCTGCTATAAACATCTGTGTGTAGGTTTTATGTGGACATAAGTTTTCAACTCCAAGCAGCACAGTTGCTGGATTGATCATGTGACAAGAGTATGTTTAGCTGTGAAAGAAACAACTTAAATGTCTTTCAAAGAATCTGTGCTATTTTGCATTCCTACCAGCAATAAAGAGAGTTCCTGCTTTGCACATCATCCTCACCAGCATTTGGTGTTGTTGGTGTTCTGGATTTTGGTCATTTTAGTAGATGTGTAGTGGTATCTCATTGTTATTTTAATTTGCATTCCCCTGATGACATATGATGTGTAGCATTTTTTCATTTCCTTTTTTG